>NC_141541.1:15397500-15635000 GCF_021556685.1 Rattus norvegicus | reverse complement strand
AGACGGAGGAAAGTGTCTCTCTCAGCTCTCTCTACCTAACTTGCTGCCTGTCCCACAGTAGAATCTCTTTTCCTAAGTGAAGTTCTACTTCCTTTGTGATGTGTGGCTTTCCTAATAGGCCTTGTAAGCTTTCTTAGATTCCTGTGTTTTAGGGCCTTCCTGGTGCCCTCCAGATGGGCAAAATTACTTTTAAAGGCTACACTACATATGTTGAAATGACAGTAGATACTTTGTTAAAACAAGTAAGGCTCTCAGTTTCAGCCTGGCCTGAATGAATAGTTTGGCTCTGGGTATCTGATGCCTCTTTCTTGACTCCCATGTTTAATATTGTTTGCTTTCTCTCCCTTTCACATCAGGATGTGTTTCATTTATTCAAACCTGACATTCTTTAGAATGAATTGCCAAATAGATCACCTACTGATATTATGCCGCAGAGAAAAAAAGGTATTAGGCTAATTTTTAAACCAATCACTAAAAAAAGGTACATGAAGGATGCAAGTGTCTGTCCTCCATCTCAACTGACTAGCCATTAAGAATAGCTTTGGACAAATAAAATACATACTGCAAGCCAGTCGGAGCTAACTCTTCCTTCCTGCTTCAGTTTCTAACAAAGCTTCATGCTAGACAGTGAAATATGCATCTTTTAATGTCAAATTTCCTTGGTCAGTCTGGTTAACTTGGCAGATATTAAACTATATATAATTTATTATATATAGTTTCCTGAGATGAGGAAAAGTACTTCACACAAAGATCATATGTCAAAAAATATTTCATATAGGAGTCTTTCAGAAAACTCATTTTCTTTCCATGTTTCTTTCTGTCTCTGTTTGATTTTCAGACAAGCGCAGCTCTATTTAATATGCTGTCCTATAAAGAGGTTCTGTCTGTTACTGTCACACAATGGAATGTTGCACAACGTCATACTGAAAAGTATTGCTTTCCAGACAAAAGGATATGGAAAGAGCTCCCTTCTAGCTCAACAACTGTGCTCACAAACAGAATGTCTTCAGACTTTCCAGTACCATGTGCAGTTATGTTAGGGACAGGTCTGTGAAATTACAGTGAAGAGGTTCCTCTGACTACAGGATGTTACTTTACTAAAACCTCTCTCTCTCTCTCTCTCTCTCTCTCTCTCTCTCTCTCTCTCTCTCTTTCTCTCCCTCTGTGTGTGTCTCCACCCCCTCCCTCTCCATCTCTGTCTCTTTCCCTCTGTCTCACTATCCCCCTCTGTTTTTCTCTCTATCCCTGTCTCTTCCTTTCCCTCATTTTCCCTCGTTCTCTCTGAATGTGGGGGAGCTAGAGGCACAGAGAATAAAGTATAACAGAGTTGGGGTGCAGGGTGGTATAAAAATATATGTGTGTAAGAAGGACTCAGAACACAGTTATGCAAAACTTTAGAGGACAATGTCAAAGGAAATTAGGCAGATGGTGATAAACATCTTAGCTCTGGGTTATCTAATTCCTTATGAAAATTAAGGGTCTCTCTGCTCCCAAGGCTAAAACAATGTTCAGGATGATTGTTTGAGAAAAAGCAGCTGGTCTTATATTTTTGAAGACAAGAATTCTAAGTGGGGACACAATATAATTTTTTGTGTTAATTTATGCCCACTGACAAGAGATACTATTATTTTCATGATCATTGCCCATTTAAGTAGATTTCTTTGAAGGCAAGGACTAAAGAATACAATGAAGAATAACATTGCAGTAGGACAAAGGTGGCAAAGTGGTTGTCACGACAAATCTAGTAATGAAATGGTTTTTCTACAGTATCTTCCTTATTACTCCTGTGTGAGACACATAAACACACATGAATTTACTTCATCAGAATGTACCATGTGATATATCACATAGTAAATTGTTTTCACAATTTCATAAAAATATATGATATTTTCTGATTATACTCCTTTGCTATTTCCTTCACACTTTCCCTGCCTCCATTCCTTTGTAAAAATCCCCACCCTGTTTACTAGTTTTGACCTTATTTATTATCCCACAGAAGTTAACTAGGGACATTTGTGTTACCTCCAATCTGCTGCTAGTTGGAGCCCTGTGGGCTTACCTCTTGGCATACAAATGAATACTGTGCCTCCTCATTTCTCAGAGTCTGTTGTCAATAGTAAGTGGTGTGTATCCATGTATCTTTTCCCCTGTATAGCTAACTAATAGGAAGGCCTGACATTAT
This sequence comes from Rattus norvegicus, assembly GCF_021556685.1. Taxonomy (NCBI): domain Eukaryota; kingdom Metazoa; phylum Chordata; class Mammalia; order Rodentia; family Muridae; genus Rattus; species Rattus norvegicus. Next base: position 15,632,818 of record NC_141541.1, on the reverse strand, counting down.
ATTGTGCTTTAAATTGTATACTTTGCACTTTCTGAATATAAGCTAAACATATATGAAGGATGAATTTCTTAATTTCTGTTATTATATGAAGATAAATGTGTCTAATTTGCTGTGTATTATTACTGGTGAGATGGACTATTTGATCAAACAACACACATTGTTTGAGTATGTAAGATCATGGGAATGTGAAATGATTCTCACCAAATAGTCCTTTTTCTGCTGTCAATCTGTTAGATTGCCTAAAGGAACATTTCTGATTCATTATGGCATAGATTCCTTAAGAAATGGCTTGGTACATCATGAAATGGTGAGCATTCCCAGATGGTCAAAGGGAAAAGCAGTCACTCTGTGGTTTGCAATGGGTGAAGAGTAGTTAGTGGAACTGGATTGTTGTTGAAATCAATGCCTTCAACAACTGCATTTGAATTTCTAATACTTATTTCAAAATTGCTATGACCAAAATCAAATATTCACTATGGTCTCTGAACTTAATTAGAATTAAGTTTTGTCTTTGAATACATGGGAATTCTAATACTTTGGTGTGTTTTTATTTTTCAAGTCAAACTGGAGTTGTCCTATCTTTTATTAATGAAATCTGTTTATTATATAATGACTTTTTAATGCCTGAGAATTTCATGCAAACATAATTGATTTTGATTAAATTTATCACTGCCTCCTCCACCCCAGCTTCTTCCATATCCCTTAAACACTTTTCCTTCCCAGTTTCATGTATTCTTTTTTTTCAAAGCACACTGAGACACTTTAAAGATTACTATATGTGCGTGGCTATAATTCAATAATCCAAAACCTGTGTAGCCACTTAGGGGTAAAATCCTAGAAGAAAACCAGTCCTTCCTGTCAACTGCCATCAGTTGACATTGTATCCTCAGCTGGGGCTGGAATGCCATAAGCTCAGTCCCCATCCATGCCAGGATTATGGTTAGCTTATTCTCCTGCAGGTCTTCTGCATGTGGGCTAGCCTCTTGTGAGCTCATATGTGCAGCAACACTTTCATCTCTGAGAAACACTGTTTCACGGCACGTGCTCACTATATCTGAGCATCCTCGTCCTTGACAATTCCCGACCTTAGAGGGAGGAAGTGAGATATACATGCCATATTCAGAGCTAAGTATTTCTCATTATCTGTACTTTGAGCAGCTTTGGATCGCTGCCTTGAATGCCTACTACTGAAAGAAGAAACTTCTCTGATCCAGGAAGGGAGCTGTACGAAGCACCTCCTGCCAGCTGGAGGAGTTTGCCTTAACTCCTTTCCTTTTCTTATACTCCATATCAAGTCAATACCTTCTGTTGGTGCAAATTCAAATTATATTGTGGTTCAATTTATTGTCATGTACTGATACCTTTTGGGGGATCTAATTTCTGTTTATTAAGTAGATTGTGTGAGAAACTTGTAAGTTGTTGGCATTATTTTGCTAAAGTTCTTACATTGAAGATACATGGATTATGTTAATGTGTAGCTCAAGTGTTATTATTGGTCACCTTTGAAACTCTCCAGTATATCTTGTCATTAGAGAGTCCCTTTCCTTTCAGTGTCTTTACGCCTACAGCAGACACCCTGACACTCCTTTGAGTCACATCACACCATACCATACAGCCAACAACTCAAGTCAAGGTTTCCTGGCTTGGAGGTTCTCTCTGGTCATTCTGCATGGCTTACTTTCTAAATTAAATGGATTACACAGTGGCACAATACTGAAGTTGTTGTTTTATAACTACCATGTTCCACATCTTTGATTTCCTGCTTTGTGATTACATTAGCATCTGACATATGTGTCCTTTACATTGTTGCTTTGATCCTTCCAAAAGATTATTAGTTCTAGGAGAGCCAGGACTTAGCACATTGTGTGTATCACAAGTTTTAGGTCCAGAAAAATGCCAGGCACTTTGCAGCTTGTCACAGACTACAGTATGAAGAAGTGTTTCTCTTTCGCCCTTGGATGATTATCATCTCTATAGTAATTCCCACTTCTTTAAAAGGAGATTCTCTCGTCTTTCTTTTATTCTTCACAAATAAATAATTCTTGGAATCCTATTAAACCAACCTCATGCTTGCTTTGTCAGCAGTTTGTAAGTAAATTGGAATTGAAACTATTTGTGTATATTTGAACTTACTTAGAATACTTGTATATGAAGTTTGTTAGGGCTTTATTCTTAAAATTATTACCCAATCCCATAATCTTCCATTCCAGCTCGTGTTTATTTCACATGGGTTCTTCCTAGAATGTTAAACACTGCAATCATCAACTCCTGATATTTTTCTTGGAATAATGTTCTTACTTTCTGAATAATAGCCCTTAAATTCCTCATTCTTTATAAGTGTTTTTATTTTCTCTAGAATTGTGAATCTAGGCATCTGTATATTCTCTGGAAATCATAAAACGTTTCCTAGAAATAGAAAACTCTTCACTCAGTCACTTCAAAATATTAAACTGTCCATACTTTACATATTGCATTTTAATGAATTTGTTTGCATAATGACCATAAGTATAAAATAAAATGAGTCTTAAGATAACTTTATAACATATAATAGTTGGAAATGGAAGTGTATGGCTGTAATTGTAGTACCTGCAGGTCATGCTGGTCACATTTATTTTTATTATGATTTTTCTGCTACTTTGACTACTTTATGAATAAAATAGAGGAATATTATGTATCCATATGGAGCAGACCTTATCTAAAGTGCTTGGGTACCAATATGCTTTGGCTTTTAGAATTTATTTTGACTTAGGACATTGGACACTGCAGGGGTAAGTGCAGGTGTAGTTGTTTTACGTATGACTTACACAAAAGCCCAGAGGTAATTTTGTACAACTGACTGCCCTTCCAAGTGATCCATCATATGAGACCAGATTATGATGTTCTATTGCCGAACCATGTTACTACTTAAAAATGTTTGATCTATATTTAAGATTCCACTTTACCCCAATCAGAATGGCTAAGATCAAAAGCTCTGGAGACACCAGATACTGGCTTGGATGTGAAGAACTGGCTTGGAACAGAGCTCTCCATTTCTGGTGAGATTGTAAGCTGATACAACCAATATGGAAATAAATCTGGTTCCTCAGAAAATTGGAAATAGTTTTACCTGAAGATTCAGCTATCCCACTCAGCATGGACATGTGCTCCACTGTGTTCATAGCAGTTTTATTTATGATAGCCAAAAGCTGATGTCCCTCAATGAAAGAATGAACATAGAAAATGTGGTACATTTATACAATGGAATACTAGTCAGATATTAAAAATGATTACATCACAAATTGTGCAGACAAATGGATGAAACTAGAAAATATAATCCTTAGTGAGGTAACCCAGACCCAAATCTCAGAATTCCCATGATACAACTCACAGACTATATGAAGCTTAACAAGAAAGAAGGCCAAACTATGAATGCTTCAATTTCACTTACTAAAGGGAAGAAACTAATCAATGGAGGCAGAGGGAGGCATCTAGGTGGGAGTGGGGAGGGGAAGGAGGAGGGAAAAGGCAAGCAGAATCAGATATAGAAAGAGAAAGGAAAGAGGGCCAAGAGAATGAATAGTAATATATAGCATGGAGAGGGGAGCGCAGGGGTAATCACTAGAAAGTCCCAGATGCCAAAGCTGCAAGAGAATCCCAGAACCCAGTAGGGATGAAATTAGCTGAAATGCCCAAGTGTGTGAAGACAGAACCTGTAGAGACTACCTCCAGTAGATTGACATGACTCCAAGTTGAGTATGGAGCCACTTATCCATCTCAAATTTTTTAATCCAGAATTGTTCCTACAGAACACTCAAGTCTAAAGGAAATACAGAGACAAAAATGGAGCAGAGACTAAGGAAGAGGCCATCCAGAGACTGCTCCACCTTGGGATCCATCCCATCTGGAGACACAAAACACTGACACTATTGCTGATGCCAAGAAGTGCTTGAAGACACAAGCCTAGTATGGGTGTCCTCTGAGAGGCTTCCACCAAAATCTGACCAAGACATATTTAGATACTCATAGCTCATCATTTGACTGAGCCCGGGACCCCAATGGAAGAATGAGGGGAAGGACTGAAGAAGCTGAAGGGGGTTGTAACCCCACAGGAAGAACCACAGTATCAACTAACTGGACCACTGAGAGCTCCAAAGGATTGAACCACCAACACGAGCTCATCTATGGCTTCTACTACATATGTAGCAGAGGACTGCTCATCTGGCATCAGTGGAAAGGGATGCCCTTGGTCCTGAGGAGGTTTGATACTTCAGAGAATGGGGATATAGAGGAGTGGGGCAGAAGTCAATGGGTGGGTAGGGGATTACCCTCTTAGAGAGGGATTGGATGAGGGGTTTGTGAAGGGGAGACTTGGAAAGGGGGACATTTGCAATGTAAACTAATAAAATAAAAAATTCAAAATTAAAAATAAATTTAAAAATTTAATTCATGATTATCCTTGACATTGAAGTGTCACACTAGGTTAAAGAGTGGCATCATTTTGGAGACAGTGTCTCATGTAGCTACATCTTTATGTAGGTGAAGATGATTTTGGTGCAGAAGATTGAATCCAGAACTGAGTAGTTGCTAGGCAAACATTACTGAGTTACATGCACAGTCCATACATAAGATGTGTAAATATAAATAATAAATATAAAACCAAGCTAATCAATCGATCACATTCATGTTTTGGTTATTTAAGGTAAAATTTTTCTTGTTTTAGAAACTTTTTTTGGAATCTACTAATACTGTATATGTGAAAATTTTCATAGTTGTTTCAAAGACTATGTGAGATAATTCATATAAAAACATTTCCACATTGATGGATTTTCATATATTGAACTGTACCCAGGGAGAATACATGAATTTCACTCTGAAGAGAAAATTAAGTAGACATAAGAAGTGGATGGAGAGAGGAAAATTGGTAGGACAGGAGGTGAGGAGAATAACAAGAATGGAGAACAGGTGTTGGGGTGAGGCAGGAGGGGTTGGAGTGAAAATGGAAATCAGTGCAGGGGGATATCTGATGACTAGCTGGAAGCCTGAGATAGGAGAGGATACAGGGAGTCTATGGTGGTGACCCTAACTGAGATTCCCTCCAGGAAGTGATAAAGGGACTGAAATGGCCACCTTACATAGGTAGGCTTTCAGAGTATGGAGGGGGATATCAATCCACCCAAAAAATAACTTCAACCCCAAACCTGTCTTGCCTATAAGAAGCTCAGGAATAAACATGTACCAGACTGAGGAAACATCCAATCAATGACTGTCTCAACTTAAGAGCCATCCCATGTGAGATAGCCAACCCCTGATACTATTATGATCTCTGTGATGCTTGCAGACATAGACCTAGCATAATTGTCTTTGGAGAGGCTTCATCCAGCAGCAGGAGGAGACAGATGCAGAGACCTATAACCAAACAGCAGCTGGAGCCCAGGGCGTGTTGCTCATAGAAATGAGCAAGTTGGATGGGTGAAGAACACCACAAGAACCATGGAGGCTCATACAACCTGGGCAATCAAACAGGGGCCATGCAGGAGCTAAACCGAGACCCCCTACACATTTGTAACAAATATGCCATGGGGACTTCATGTGGGTCCCCTAACAAGTGGACTAGAGTCTGTCTTGTTCTCTGTTGCCTGACATTTGTTCCCCTTCCCCCTATCTGAACTTTCTGGTTGAGCCTCACTGGGACCTAGTCCTATTGGGACTGGATGCCCTAGGTGAACTGGTACCCAAGAGAGGCACCCTTTAACTGAGAAGTGGTGGGAGCAAATGGGGAGAGGGAATCGTAAGGGTGGGATTGGGAAGAGAGGAAGGAGAGAAGCTGTGATCAGGATGTAAATTCAATTCTAAAAGAAGAAAATGTGGACAAGAAAAAAATCCAAATGCCAAGAATTAAATTACACAGAGGACATGCCTATAGTTAGTGCAAATGGCCATACATTTCACTGTAAATATTTTTATTCCATTTGCTATATATTATGACATATGTTCTAGGGCAGCATGGTCAAACTAGCTAGACTCTGGCTTATAAAGCAAAACAAAACAAAACAAAATAAAATAAATTGGCATGGGATTGAGCTTAGTGCTTGACAGCATAAATAAGGCTACAGGTTTTGTTTCTAATGTGTATTTGCATTTCTGACCTCATATAAAATTTTGTTTCTCTTGTGCACTATAACTTCAAGAGAACACTGACATGTCTTGTCTCCAGCAATCCTGGGAAGTTTACCTATCATATTTGTGAAGTCCTTTGTCTCTACCACAGTTTGTTTTCTGCCAAGGAACAGGGAAAGTTTGAACCTCAAGACTAATAGTTATCTCAAGAAAGAAAATTCTTTATCAGTGTTTATTGGTAGACTTGTTGAACCTTTGAACATTCTAAGACATGATAAGAATACTCAAGAAACATGAAAATAGTCACCATTCTACTAATTCTTTATGTTTGCATTTTATGAGTTTCTGTTTTATAGTTTATTAGGCATCCTTCAGGCTTATTTTCTTTGGATCCTCAGTAAGTTAAGGCTGAATTTTTCTACCATTTAGCATTTAATTTGTTAAGGATCAAAAAATATTAATACTACTGCTTATGCTAAGTAAAATTCCAAATTCCTCATGTCTTTCTCTGGCCATTATTCTGCAACTTTGACTGAGTAGAGAATATTGAATACTCAGAAAAAAACATAAAGTGTGTTGAATAAAAATGTTATTTTCATAGTTATTTGAATCTAGATTTAGGAAAACATAATTTTAGCTCAATATTCCTTTACATCCTATGACAATGGAACATACAATAAAATTAGCACAATTTGCAGTCTTGGAACAAGTAGTTACAAACCAAAGTACACGTTACCAAGTTCTTTCTGGTGATACAGAAGGAAGAAAGGAAGGAAAGGAGGGAAGGAGGAAGAGAGGGAGGATTAACTCCTCCAATTTTTCCTATGCATCTACATTACAGCATGCACTGAAGGTTGCTTTGGTTTGAAGGTTCCCAGTCAAAGGTTTCCAGTCAAAGAGCTGTGAGATTGGGTAAGAGATACCATAAGCTATACAGGACATGCTGACCTATGAGGTCCTGAATCTGAAGAAAACATTAGCCAAACATTTTAGAACTTACCACATTAATCAATATAACTCCCCTTTGTGAAATATAAAAATAAAGAAGAGTTACTATGAATTTCTCTTCTCCAATGTTCAAGACACTGTGATTATGTAGGGCAAACTATCTTCTGCAGCAAAGTCAAACCATATGATTGGATATAGTTTCCATGTCAATGTGAAGCCTCTTTATCAAATGTGTCTGTCACTCAAGGAAGAGATATGTAAATATGGCTTCACTGTACAATGAAGGACTTCGGGGATAAACACCAAAGAAAACTAACTGAATTATGATTGCCTCTCAGTAGAGTGCCCTTCTTCTATAAAAATAAATGAGAAATTGCATGCGCATTCAGTGTTACCATAATATAAATTAGAACTTTTTATATGAATTTAAAGACTAATGTGGAACTCTTTGAGCAAGAGTGGAAGGCGACCAAGAAGAGAGAGAAATGAGTCACAGGAATAGAATGTGGGAGTGCTGAACAATAATAAAGGATAGTTATATATAAAGATGAAAGTATTTCAGTAAAACCCATTTTATGCACTAAGCAAAATGAAGGACAGATATGGCATAGTTTACATGTGTACAAACCATTAGCCTATCTTAGCCTAATAAGGCAGTTACAACTTACAAATAGGAAGACCAGAACATCAAAGAAGGGGTTATTCACATTCTGAAGCTAGTGCTTAAGAGTTTCCTCATTATCAGCCTTGAAATGTTAGTAGTGCACTGTGCAGCTCTGTGAATACCTGTGATGCATTAGTGAATTGATGAATGAGATGCCCCTTCTGAGGTGTCCATTAATAAACTCACAACATAGCGGTGATGGAGGCAGAATGCTTTCTTTTCTCTTTTGGTCCCCTCTTATTTGTGGCCTCCAATTCCTATAGTGTTAATTATTTGTCTTTTCAGTGGAACTAAAACAAATATATACACATGACCCTGGCTTATATAAATCACTTGGTTCCTGTTTCTGCTGACATACATTTTTAAATTGCCCCTTTTTTCTAATTCCAAGTGTATTGATCTGTATTTCCATCTTAGATCATTCATCTTTGAGATGCTTGCCTCCGTGGCGTGCATGTACTGAGGCAGCCATTCCTAACCTGCTCTAAAGCAGCTTACCACACGATTGTCTTTCTAAATCAATGGTTTTAACTATCTCCAAATCTCCCCTGAAAATCCATTTTATTTCTATTACCTTTGTAAGTCTCTTTAGTGTATTAAAGAGTCTCAGAAATTGCTGATGAGACAGAAGTTCAAAATAGCTACATTATGAATTTATTAATGAATGGCTCAGAAGGGGAATAGTTTCATCAATTCACCAGTTCCATATTATTCTTTATGAAACTGCATAGAGGATTGCTTAAATTACAAGGCTGAGGAGCAAAATAATCATAAGCACTTTAGGATATCAGATGCAATTTTGTCTTTGAACCATGCACAGCTATCTAGCTTAATTTTGGAAGAGTTTCTGGAATTTTTATTGTTACAGAAGTTTGAGGTAATTCGAAATGTAGACAGCTCTGCTTAAATTTGATATATTCTCAGTTTGGCTTTAAGAACATATGACCCTTTAGGTGTGATGATGATTAATATCATTTAGTCTTTGTGCTTCATTTCTACAGTTAGTAATAGTGGTATGCAATTAAGAATAGTCTTTTTAAAAGGCTGCGGTGCGAAGCATCCCTAAATACCTACTCATTTATTATACTAGTTTTTTAAAAACACAAGTTTTTTCTTCTGGAACTCTTCAAACAGTTCTGAAAATTGTGTAGAAAAGAAGGGAGGTTCAGTTTACACCTCAGACTATTAGAAATTTGAAGAACAGCTTGATATATGTATGGAATGTGTATCAGTCTGGGTTCTCTAGGGGAACAGAATTGAATATATATATATATATTCCACATACAAAAAAATACTATATTTTATTATTGTATTTATTATATTTATGATATTTTTACATATATGGTATTATGTATGTATTATCTATGTATTACATATGTGATACTAATACTCCCATATATTTGGTATTAATTAGAGTGGCCTTTATGCTGTGCTCCATCTGATTCAATAATGGCTCTCTGGCTGTCCAGTATTGGAAAGTCAAAGAATCTAGTAGTTGTTCTGTCCATGAGGCTGGATATCTCATATGGTCTTCATTATATGCCAGAATCCTAAAGAAGTGGGCACCTATAGCAGTGAAGAAAAGGACTTGCCTGTGCGAGTGAGGACAAGCTTGTAAAAAAGAAAGATTCCTTCTTCCGTTTCCTTTGTTTTGGCTACCACTAGAAACTATGACCAAGATTAAAGGCAAATCTCCACCCCCAACCACCACCAATAGGTTTAATTAAGAAAATATTTCTCACAGGTTTATCCATCCACTTCGGTTTTAGTTAATTTTAGATGTAGTCAAATTGACCACCAAGAATAACCATCAGAGAATGCATACATACATATCTTTTTGTCATTAATTGTGATTTTACAATTTCACAGCCAGCATGAGCTTTCTTCTAATCTCTTGTACAGAGTCACCTGTAGTTCCTAACCCAGTCAGTCACTGATGAATTTGTATCCCAATGATTGGAGCTGGATGCTTGAGAATTTTTGAGCTGGAATTAGGTAGTACACTGTCTTCTTTGTCCTGTTGAGACTCTTGCATTGGACTACACACTATGCCCGACATGTGTTCATAAGTAACACTTCACTGCAAAAATTCACTATAAATTAACCATCCACTTGACTGTCTGCATTTGGATCATTTGACCTTCTTATTCCAAGAGAGCATTTTTGAATACTTGCACACATTTTTTGCAGTCTTTTTTTTTAAAATAGGCATGTATTGTATTTGAATGGTTCAAACCTTTCAGAACAGCTTGCCCTGATGCACACTATTGGCTAATAGCATTCAGGTAGCTTGCTTTTATGTCTGTTGCAGAGCTCAGCTACCATTGCCAGATGGTAGGGAACTTCCTCTACCTGGTGCCATCATAGGACAAAGTGAAGATTTTCCAGTGTGGGTCTCAGGCAGCTTTTTAATCTTTCGTTTTTTCATAGTAGTGACTGGTAACTGAAGGAGACTGGAACCGCTAGTGTTGGCTGGAACAGTCTTTGCCCAGGCCTCAAGCAGCAGAACTCATAGCTATTCTAGTCTTTCATCTCTTGTACAATCATGTAGTGTCAGGATTCCTTAGTTCTGGTCAACAACCAGAACTGCAGTTTTGGGACATGCATGCAAAGGTAGAGGGGTTATCCAATCCTTGGCAGTGACCATGCTATAGCTCTTGAGCATGGGATCACTGGAGCTCCTGACCCTAAGTCTTGACCCTAAGTCAGAACTCTCCCATTCAGTAAAGGCTGAATTCTTTCTCTTCTGCTCTGTACAACTTTCTATGTATCCTCAGAGTCAATTCTCCACTTGGCTCCTGCCTGGCCTGACTGTGTTTGTCAGCTTCCTCTTCCTCAACGGCCAGGTATCTAGCTCTTTTTCAACCTTTTCAGTTTATTTTGGAAGCTGTTTGGCCAGCATTGCCACTCAACTATCTCTGTTGTCTTTTCATGTTATTAACTAAATTTGTACTATGAAAAATAGATAAGGAAAGATCTCTTCTCCAAATAAGAAATTAACAGGAAGCAACAATTACTATTCCTTAATGTCTCTCGAAATCAATGGACTCAATTCCCCAATAAAAAGACACAGAGTAACAAACTGGATTCATAATGAGGACCCAGCATTTTGTTGCCTACAGGAAACACACCTCAGAGACAAAGACAGATACTACCTCAGAGTAAAAGGTTGGAAAACAACTTTCCAAGCAAATGGTCAAAGAAGAAAGCTGGAATAGTCATTCTAATATCGAATAAAATCGATTTTCAGCCAAAAGTCTTCAAAAAAAGATAAGGAAAGATAGTTCATATTTATCAAAGGAAAAATGCACCAAGGTGTACTCTCAATCCTAAATGTCTATGCTCCAAATACAAGGGCACCTACATACATAAAAGGAATCTTACTAAAGCTCAAAGCACACATTGCACCCCACCCAATAATAGTAGGAGATTTCAACACCCCACTCTGACCAATGGATAGATCACAGAAATAGAAATTAAACAGAGATATATACAGACTAACAGATGTTATGAACCAAATGGACTTAACAGATATTTATAGAACATTCTATCCTAAAACAAAAGGATAAAACTTCTTCTCACCACCTCATGGTACTTCCTCTAAAATTGACCATATAATCAGACATAAAACAGGCCTCAACAGATAAAGAAAGATAGAAATAATCCCACGTGTCCTATCAGACTACCATGGGATAAAGCTGGTCTTCAATAACAATAAGGAGTACATGGAATTGAACAATGCTCTACTCAATGAAAACATGGTCAAGGAAGAAGTAAAGAAATTAAAGACTTCTTAGAATTCAATGAAAATGAAGGTACAGCATACCCAAACTGATGGGACACAATGAAAGCTTTGCTACAAGGAAAACTCATAGCTCTGAGTGCCTGCAGAAAGAAACAGGAGAGAGCATATATCACCAGCTTGAAGTTCCTAAAACCTACACACCTAAAAGTTCCAGAACAAAAAGAAGCAAATATACCCAGGAGAAGTAGAAGGCAGAACATAATCAAACTCAGAGCTGAAATCAACCAAATAGAAACAAAAAGGACTATACAAAAATTAGCAGAACCAAAAGCTGGTTCTTTGAGAAAATCAACAAGATAGATAAACTCTTAGCAGGACTAACCAGAAGACACAGAGAGTGTATCCAAATTAACAAAATCAGAAATGAAAAGGAAGACATAACAACAGAAACAGAGGAAATTAAAAAAATCATCAGATCCTACTACAAAAGCCTATATTCAACAAAAATTGAAAATCTGGAGAAAATGGATAATTTCCTAGACAGATACCAGTTAAATCAGGAACAGATACACCATCTAAACAACCCCATAACTCCTAAAGAAATAGAAGCGGTCATTAAAAATCTCCCAACAAAAGAGCCCAGGTCTAGATGGGTTCAGTGCAGAATTCTATCAAACTTTCACACAAGACCTCATACCAATACTATCCAAACAATTCCACAAAATTGAAACAGACGCAGTGCTACCAAATTCCTTCTATGAAGTCACACTTACTCTTATACCTAAACCAAACAAAGACCCAACAAAGAAAGAGAACTTCAGACCAATTTCCCTGATAAATATCGGTGCAAAAATACTCAATAAAATTCTTGCGAACCGAATCCAAGTACACATCAAAACAATCATCCGTCATGATCAAGTAGGCTTCATCTCAGATATTTAGGGATGGTTTAATATAGGGAAAACCATCAATGTAATTCACTATATAGACAAACTGAAAGATAAAACCACATGATCGTTTCATTAGATGCTGAGAAAGCATTTGACAAAATTCAACACCCCTTCATGATAAAAGTCCTGGAAAGAATAGGAATTCAAGGCCCATACCTAAACATAGTAAAAGCCATATACAGCAAACCAGTCACTAACATTAAACTAAATGGAGAGAAACTTGTAGCAATCCCACCAAAATCAGGGACTAGACAAGGCTGCCCACTCTCTCCCTACTTATTCAATATAGTTCTTGAAGTTCTAGCCAGAGCAATCAGACAACAAAAGGAGATCAAGGGAATACAGATGGGAAAAGAAGAGGTCAAAATATCACCCTTTGCAGATGATATGACAGTATATTTAAGTGATCCCAAAAGTTCCACCAGAGAATTACTAAACCTGATAAACACCTTCAGCAAAGTAACTGGGTATAAAATTAACTCAAATAAATCAGTAGCCTTCCTCTATACAAAAGAGAAACAAGCTGAGAAAGAAATTAGGGAAATGACACCCTCCATAATAGTCCCAAATAATATAAAATACCTCGGTGTGACTTTAACCAAGGAAGTGAAAGATCTGTATGATAAGAACTTCAAGCCTCTGAAGAAAGAAATTGAAGAAGATCTCAAGATGGAAAGATCACCCATACTCATGGATTGGCAGGATTAATATAGTAAAAATGGCCATTTTACCAAAAGCAATCTACAGATTCAATGCAATCCCTATCAAAATTCCAATCCAATTCTTCATAGAGTTAGAACAATTTGCAAATTCATCTGGAATAACAAAAAACCCAGGATAGCTTTAACTATCCTCAACAATAAAAGGACTTCCGGAGGAATCACTATCCCCGACCTCAAATAGTATTACAGAGCAATAGTAATAAAATCTGTATGTTATTAGTACAGAGACAGGCAGATAGAGCAGTGGAATAGAATTCAAAACCCAGAAATGAACCCACACACCTATGGTCACTTGATTTTTGACAAAGGAACCAAAAGCATTCAGTGCAGGTTCACTGGAGGTCAGCATGTTGAAGAATGCAAATTGATCCCTTCTTGTATCCCTGTACAATTCTCAAGACCAAGTGTATCATGGACCTCCATATAAAACCAGATACATTCAAACTAATAGAAAAAGTGGGGAGAGCCTCAAACACCTGGGTACTGGTGAAATTTACCTGAACCGAACACCAATGACTTATGCTCTAAGATCAAGAATCAACAAATGGACCTCACAAAATTGCATAGCTTCTGTAAGGCAAAGACACTTTTTCATTAGGGCAAAACGGCAACCAAAATGGCAACCAACAGATTGGGAAAAGATGTTTACCAATCCTACATTCTATAGCAGGCTGTTATCCAATATATCAAAAGAACTCAAGAGGTTAAACTCCAAAGAGTCCCATTATAAATGGTGTAAAAGAATTCTCAGCTGAGGAATATCAAATGGCTGAGAAATACCTAAAGAAATGTTCAACATCCTTAGTCATCAGATAAATGCTAATCAAAACAACCCTGAGATTCCACCTCATACCAGTTAGAATGACTAAGTTCAAAACCTCAGGTGATAACAGAAGCTGGCAAGGATGCGGAGAAAGAGGAACACTCCTCCATTTTTGGTGGGATTGAAAGCTGGTACAACCACTCTGGCAATCAGTCGCCAGGTTCCTCAGAATAATTGGACATAGTACTACCTGAGGACATAGCTATACCATTCCTGGGCATGAACTCCAAAGGTGTTCCAACATATAACAATGACACATGCTCCACTATGTTTGTAGCAGCCTTACTTATTATAGTCAGAAGCTGGAAAGAACCCAGATGTGCTTCAACAGAGGAATAGATACAGAAAATGTGGCATACCTAGACAGTGGTGTAGTTTCAGCTATCAAAAACAGTGAAACTAGAAAATACCTTCCTGAGTGAGGTAACCCAATCACATAAAAGCACACATTATATGCACTCACGGATAAGTGGATATTAGCAAAAGCTCGAATTTCCCAAGATACAATCCACAGACCACATGAAACTCAAGAGGAAGTATGACAAAAGTATGGATGTTTCAGTCCTTCTTAAAAGGGGAAACAAAAATATTCACAGGAGGAGATATTGATATAAATTTTAGAGCAGAGACTGAAGGAATGGCCATTCAGAGTCTGCTCCACCAGGGGATCTAGTCCATATACATACAGGCACCAACCCAGACGATATTGATGATGCTAATAAGTGCATGCTGACAGGAGCCTGATATAGCTGTCTCTTGAGAGGCTCAGTCAGTGCATGACAAATACAGAGGCAAATGCTGGCAGCAAACCATTGAACTGAGAATGGAGTCCCCACTGGAGAAGTTAGAGAAAGGATTGAAGGAGATGAAGGGGCTTGCAACCTCATAAGAACAACCTTACCAATCAACCAGAGCTCCCAAGGACTAAACTACTACCAGTAGAGTACACATGGACAAACCCATGACTCAGATATATATGTAATAGAATGGCCTTTTTAGACACCAATGGGAGGAGAAGTTCTTGGTTCTGACAAGGCTGGAACCCCCTCAGTGTCAGGAAATATCAGGGCAGAAAGGCAGGAAAGGATGTGTGGTTGAGGAGGGGGAACACCCTCACAGAAGAAGGAGGAGGAAGGTGGGAAAGGGGGAGGGGGTTTTTTTTGGACAGGAAAGTGGGAAAGGGGATAACGTTTGAAATGTAAATATAAAATATCCAATGAAATGAAAAAGCAGAGAGATTAATTAACATTTTCACTTTAAAATACAAACTGAGAATAAGTCAAAGGCTGGCACATTTTTATGCTCAATGAAAAATTTGATATTCAGAAAACAGTTAATCATATATACAATGAGAGTGATTCATTCACACAGTGAACAATATTCATAGAAGATCGTACTTAAAGCTACTGCCTTAGATTCCTGAGCACAGTGCTTGGCAGCCCTGGAACATACAACAGCTGAGTGTTAAGAAGGTCCACTTATTGCTGGAAATAGGAGAAATGCTTTTTTTCAGAACTTCATTGTTTTATAACTTCCACAATAGTTACAATGAAAAAATACTTGTTTATGTATCTTTCTTCTTCTTCTTCTGTTGTTGTTGTTGTTATTTAAAAATACTGTGTGTGTCTGTGTGTGTGTGTGTGTCTGTGTGTATGCGTGTGCATGCATGCACATGTATGTGCCATGTCAGACTTGTGAAAGTCAGAGGTAATCTTGCAGGAGTTGGTTCTTTTTCTACCGTACGAGCCCCAGGAATCAAAATCATGTAGTTACTCTTGGAGTCAGCCATCTTTAAAAACTGAGTCATATCCCTGGCCTGTAAACACTTGACTGAGGATGATTGACCTGTAAATATATGTGCATATTTAATGTGGACAAGTCAATAGGTTTTCACCTATCACACAAAGCATTCACATTTCCATCATCTTTTGGGTTCCTCCTGTAATTATTACTACCTTTCGACTATAATTCTTCATCCTTAATGAAAACTATCATTTTCTTTTATTAATATATATGTTACTAATTTATTTTGAAATCTTAAAAAAGTGGATCACATTATATCTGTCTGAATTTAAATTTTTATCCACTCATTTTTAATTCTCATCTCTTTTCTTAGAGTTAGCACTTGTTTAATGATGCCTGTCTGCACACTACACTGACTGTCAAAATTTTACCTTCCCTATGCATCTGTCCTCATTGTATATGCAACAGCATATGGCTACACACAGACACACACACAGACACACACACACACACACACACACACACACACGGGGGAGGAGGGAAGAAAGAGAGAGAGAGAGAGAGAGAGCGAGAGAGAGACAGAGAAACAGAAGCAGAGAGAGAAAGAGACAGAGATAGAGACAGAGACAGAGAGAAATAGAGAGACAGAGAGAGAGAGACAGAGAGAAACTCACTCAAGAATCATGCCAATAGCTATCTTATCAGAGATTGTGGTGGTTTGAATATGCTTTGCCCAGGGAATGCCCAGGGAATAGTACTATTAGGAATTTTGGCCTTGTTGGAGAAACTGTGTCTTTGTCTGAGGAAATGAGTCACTGCTTAGAAATTAGTCTCCTCCTGTTTGACTTTGGAACAAGATATAGATATTTCAGAGCCTCCAGCATCATGCCTGCCTGGACACTGTCATAGTGTCATGTTTCTGACCATGATGATTATGGACTGAACCTCAGAACCAGTAAGCCAGCCCCAATTAAATTTTGTCCTTTTAAAGAGTTGCTTTGGTCATGGTGTCTTTTCACAGCAGTAGAACCATAACTAGGAGAGAAGTTGGTACAAGGGACTGGGGTATTGTTGAGAAGGCCAGACCTTGCTTTTGTTTGAAAGAATATGAATTTTGGGACTTTGGATTTGGAAAGCAATGGAATACTTTAAGTGGGGTTTAATGGTTTATTCTAGTAGCAATATGGAAATCTTTGTGCTGAGGAAGATTTGAACTATGGAAGCCCTGCTCTAGAGATTTTCAGAGAAGAATTTTACTATGTGGCCTAGAGACTGTTCTTGTGATATTTTGGTGAGGAATGTGGCTGCTTTTTGCCTTTGCCCAAAGAGTCTTCCTGTGGCTATGGTGAAAAAGAGTCAAATTAATTGCATCATCAAAATTAGGTCTCAAAAACCAAACTTAAATTCTGTGCTGGTGTTCACTTTCATGAAGAGGGTTTTGATGAAGCATAGCAAGCATATAAAGAACAAGTATAAAATATATCGTTCAAGTATTAAAGGGGTACCATGAAGTAGAATGGAGTTAATCCTGTGTTCAAGGAAATAAACAGATTAAGGGAATGGTGACTTCCAAGCAAATACCAACCTGCTATATTTATTGTTTTTGCTTTTTTCAGTTGAACAAGGGACTAAATTATTGCTTTCATTTGGAATTTTAATCTGAAATGAACTAAAATCCAAAAATGGAGAACACAGATATGATCCAGATCTTGAGCCTGGAAGACACAGGTTTTGATCCTAATATTGTGGAATAGTGGGCATGAAAAGCTTATGTCCAGGACTGATAATACACACCTTTAATGCCAGGAGACAAAGGCAAGCAGATCTATGAGTTCAAGGCCAGGCTGGTATATAGAAATTTCCAAGTTGAGAAAACCTTAGATTCAGGTATGGCTGAACATACCTTTAATCCCAGAATTCAGGAGACAGATGCATGCAGTTCTCAAGTTCAAGGTCAGTTTACAGAGCAAGTTCCAAGACAGCCAAACTTTTAAGAAGTGATGGAGTTGGAAAACAGAAAGTAAGTGATGATATCACAGAACAAGGAGGGTGGGGCATGTTCCAGCCTCAGAAAGCCAGAGAACTCAGCCATCTAGCTCTGGCTGTAGAGTCAAGAATAGAAGACTACAGGGACTGTTGATACTTTTTAGCTCTAGCTAAGATTAAAAAGAGCCAGCATCATGGTAAAATCTTCTGGGGAGTATTTTCTGAAACACAAAGAGGTTGTGTACTAGAGATAGACAAGGTTGTACCTCATACTGCAACGGAACTTCGTATTATGTAAGAATTACACAAGTGGTACTGGTTTTGAAGACATGAAGAATTCAATGAGAGTAGCTTAGGCTTGGGACTGTGACAGACCAGGGAAAGCTGATGGTGAAGTACAGCTTCAGTTGCAGTTGTTGGCCCAGGAATTTGAGACTTGGCACCATGAAAAGAGCCTATGATAGGTTATTGGTGAAGCCTAGTTGCAGTGAAAGACTCCACCACATTAGAGGTGCCAGTAACATGGATGGACATCAAGAACAGAAGCAGCAGAGGAGTCACCAAGAGACTAGAGTGCTACAGATGGCAGAGCTGGAGATGGGACCCCAGCCCATTGGAGGAGCCCAGAAGATCATATATTGATCCTATTCTGTAACCAGAAGCTAAAAAGTCAAAGTTGCCTTCAATACCCCAAGATGCAGAGTTCTCAGCTTCACCTGTATCATGCCTGCCTGGATGCTGTCTTGCTTCCTGTCATGATGATAATGGTAGACTGAACCTTAGAATAAGCAAACCAGTCCCAGTTAAATGTTGTCCTTTATTAGACTTGCTTTGGTCATAGTGTCTGTTCACAGAAGTAAAGCCCTAAGACACAGATGCAACCAAATTTCGACTAAAATTCATTTAGGAAAAATTCTGTATCTGTGCTAAAAAGTATAGTATTTTTGTCCTATGAAATTGCTTCCAAGCAACACAGAATAATGGACACCTGACTATCATTTAAATTGCATTAAGTGTATTAGTCTGCTAGAGTTAATGAAAGCACAGAAAATGTACATATCAGTTACCTGTAAACGTGACACTACTCTAAATGGGGAACTAGAGCATATGCTTGTTTCTGCCTGTGGGCAAGCTTATAGTAAAATTTTCACAGTTATAGAAGGTGTGTGTGTGTGTGTGTGTGTGTGTGTGTGTGTGTGTGTGTGTGTGTGTGTGTATGTGCATGTGAGTGAAACTATATTTTTTCCCTCTACTGAAAGTGAGCTATTTCTGAGATAGCTATTTATTGTCCTTCATAACTGCTTGGATTTTCCTCAAAACACCATCTCAATGTATATTTATCATATATATTTTTTCAATTGATACTTGTTCCCTGTTTTGAATTTTCTTTTATTTAATTTTATTTATTTTTAATAAAGAAAGCAAGTGGTCTTTGAAATAATTGCTGAGATAATAGGACTTAGGCTAGACATTCTAGCTAGCCCAACCATAGATCTCCACAAGATGTCCATATGTCTCTTCATCTTAATGACTGGACCAGGGTTCCATAGCCCATATTCCAAGTCCAGTGAAGAGTTTGATCAATGTATTTTCTAGGCAGCTGTGCTCATTAGGCTGTTGTACAAAAGAACAATATAGCAGCAGCAGCAGCAGCAACAACAACAACAACAACATGCATCACTGCCTTTAGCATGAGCATTTCTGGCATTTTGTGCTCCTACTTATGACAGAAGTGCCAATAGAACCTAGAGCATTTTTGATGCCTTGTCAGGATGGTCCCTGCCTTAAGTTTTTGACTGTTTTCTTTTTCCCATTCTTATCAGGGCCTTCTATTCTCTGCACTACAACACCAAATACTGACCCCAGTGTCCTGCACCTTCGAGGAGAGGGTTTATAATGTCTTAAACAGGCTCTTAGGGTCCAGTTCCTTGACTCCATTATCAAAATCTAGCAAAGTGTGTGCTTGTCAATGGTGTTATGATTAGACTGTTACCCAAGTTTCTAAGAGACAGAAGCAGAGCCTTGACAGCTCCAATAAATCAAATTTAGCCACCGTTCTAAGTGTTAAAAATCTGAAAATGGAGATGTCTTCAAAGTTACCACATTTGGAAAACAGAACTATAGACTCCCTTGTAGGATTTTATTGAAGCAGAGATAATAAAAGGTCACTCGTGGGCATACTGATTACTTATGAATATCTTTTACATTCTTCATAAGCCTAGGCCTCATGTCTCAATCTAAATATATACTTAGTGGTAACTGGCTATCTTGTCCCTGTTTCCATTTCTGTCAGGTTTTATAATTTTTCCTGTCGTAATAACAGCATCCTTTCTTATGCTTTCAACTATCTTAGACACTTTACCGCTGATTGCTGTGTTGAGTAATTATGCTTAGATTCATCCAGGTCTTCCAGCTTCTTTTAAGAATGGCACACTCCAGATGTCCATCCTACTGTTGTTTGAGCATTTCTCTTGGCCTAGGATCTTGCCCTGACCTCTTGGGTTATGTCTGCTACAGAAGGATCCCTAGACAGAGTACAATCTCTGTATTGTGCCTGGGGTGTGTCAGGATAAAATAGGAGACTGAGTATTTTACACAAGAGATTTTGTTCCCATTTGCCATGACTCTATGAAAAACAGTTAGGATTTATTATAAATCTTTAAGTGCAAGGAACTACTTTCATAAATAAATGAAGTCTGAATTGTTTATGAGGGAGAGGAAAACAGATAAATGAAGAACCAGGATAAATTGGCCACTTCCCACCCATCTTGCTACTGCAGTGATTCTGTGAATTTTTGTTCTGTTCTTGGTCCAACATAACTAGTTCCTTAAAGACAAGAGCGTGCCATGGTGGTAATGAAAGAAGAAACATTTAAAAGCTTCACAATCATTGAAAAATACAAAATAACTTGCTATAACTCTAACCAGGCAAGTGAAAGACTTGTATGTTAAAGACTCCAGGTCTTGGAAGAAAGAAATTAAAGAAATTTCATATGGAAAAATGGAAAAAAAAATAGGATAGCAGAATCAATCTTGAACAATAAAAAAACTGCTGAGGTCTCACTATTTATAATTTCAAGATGTGCTACAGAACTATAGCAATGAAAAACACATATCCTAGGCATAAAAAAGACACATTGGTCAATGGAATCAAACTGAAAACCAAGACATTCAAGACATAAGGATACTTGGTTATTATTAGTTTGCTTGTTTTAGGGAAAAAAGGCAGAAATACATATTGGACAAAGACAGTATCTTCAACATAGTTTATCTCACTGAATATCTACATATAGAAGAATGAAAATAGATCCATACTTATCACCCTGAACAAAACTCAAGTACACATGATCAAAAACCTCAACATAAAACCAGATACTATGAACCCAAAAGAAAAGAAAGTAGGAAATACTACTGAATTCACTGGCATAGGAGAAAAGTTCCTGAACCAAACATCCTTAGCACAGGCACTGGGATCAACAATTAATAAACAGAACCTCATGAAAACTTTAAATCTTCTGTAAGGTGAAGCATACCTTCAGTTGGACAAGAAGGCAGTCTACAGAATCAAACCTCAAAAAAAATCCAACTTGAAAATGGGATTCCAGATATAAACAAAGAATTCTCAACAGAGGAATCTCAAATGACTCAGAAACACTTAAAAAATTTTCAACATTCTTTGTCATCAAGGAAATGCAAATAAAAAGTATTTTGAGGGGTTGGGGATTTAGCTCAGTGGTAGAGCGCTTGCCTAGCAAGTGCAAGGCCCTGGGTTCGGTCTCCAGCTCCAGAAAAAAAAAGTATTTTGAGATTACATTTTACACCTGTCAGAATCCTTAAGATCAACAATACAAGTGACAACTCATACTGTTGAGAATGTAGAGTCAGGGGAATACTCCTCCATTGCTCGTGGGAGTGCAAGCTACACTTGTACAGCAACTACGAATCTCAATACGGCATTTACTCAGAAGGCTGGCAATCAAGTTACTGCAAGATCCTGCCATACCAGTCATAGGAGTATACACCCAAAAGATTCTCCATCCTACCAAAAGGACACCTCTTCAACCATGTTCATCCAGGCTTTATTCATCATATCCAGAAACAGAAAACAATCTAGATGTAACTCAACTGACTAATTCACAAGCATATCATGATACATTTACACAATGAAGTATTTACCCTGCTGTTAAAAAAACAACAAATAAAATTTACAGGCTAATGGATTCAATTAGAAAAAATAATTTTGAGTGAAGAAACCCAGACCAAAAGAATAAATGTGGTATATAATTGCTTATAAGTGGATATTAGTCATTAGGTAAATGATAGGCAAGATACAATGTTTAGAGCCAGAGAGGTTAGTTAAAGAGGAGAGCTCTAGGTAGCAACACATGGATCTCCCCGGAAAAGGTAAATAGAATAAAGTTGATGGGCAGACTAGGAGTGTGTGGAAATGGGAACAATTAAGTGTTGTGGGGTTCAGGGTAGAGGGAGAGATGGTTGGATTTAGAAATTTGGGGGAAGTTTTACAGTGGAAACTTCTTGTACTATATAGAAATAACCCTAATGAGGACTCCTATTAATGGGGGATATGGAGTCTCAAAAGTCCATCTTTTCTTTTGCCACTAAGCAAGGTTTTCTGTTTTGGGACTGGGTTGCATTCAATTGGGTTGTTGGCCTAGGGATTTCCACAGAAATAAATAATCTACCCAGGCTATTTCTAAAACACTGCTTTTACTTTTAAATCTATCGTTCTTGTTATGTTTTCTACAAATTCTCCAGATTGGAGTTTAGAGTTTTCAAAATTTGCTGGTTTATCATCTTGGTGGGAACCCAGGTACCCTGGGATATGTTTGATCCCTCTGCACCTGCTAAGTGTCTGGTGTTGGCAGTGGCTTTGTCTTTGGTTTCCAATCCAAACACTCCCTACTGTAACTTCCTGTAGCAGCTTGAACCCAGATATATCATTTGCCAGATATAATACAGGCACAATCCAACACACATCAGTGAGTATAATTTTAAACCTGGAATACAATTGACCCACCTGCGTAATAATCATAGCCCCGACTCATTTTGTTGCTGGATTCCCCTTAAGTTCAAAGAAGAGAAGAGGATCATTACCAAGATTTACTTTTCAACCTTAGGCTGTCTGATATGCCCTTGTTTTCAATGCGTGGATACTACTGTTTTACAATGTTTGGATGCAGTGTGTTGAAGGCTTTTCCTCCAGAAACTTCATACTTAGTCAATGAAAACAATATCTTAGAGAATTTAAGAATGAAGAAGAAACTTGTATTCAGAAGTGCAGAGAGAGAACACTGACACATTGCTGCGTATCCCAGCAAAGATAAGAAAGAATATCTAAGAGAATTCTTTCTACAATTTTATTTTATTTATTTTCAAAATGTGTATTTGTCATGATAAAGTGTTTTTGTGTAGGTACTCTAGGAGCCCAGAATAGGATGGGATCCACGTGATCATGACCCACTGAACCTGAGTGCTGGAAACTCAGGGTCTTTGGAAGAACACTATGCAGTCATGTCCACAGAGCCATATCTTCAACAGAGATGGAGAGAATTTAAATAAAACTACTGAATGTCATTAAGAAACACCAATAACTGGTGCTCAGTGGCATTTGTGGAGTGGAAGAACAGTTTGACTGCATTTTAGAGTATCTGTTCCTGAGCTCAGAAAAAATTGTGAGAAAGAATTGGCAGATGCTTCTGGCAGCTGCATTATTGCCTCCCAAAGTCAGGGAAGAAGTAAGCTGATATTCAAGGTAAATGGGACTATGAAAGCCTAATACTACTGCCTCTAAAATACGGTATTTACTGAACCAGTAAAGAGGAAATGCCTAACTGGTTTTAAGGATATTTGAAATTTATATGGTATGACATTCTAGAGAGTTTAGAAATGTTTAAATTACCAAAGGATATCCAACCACTGAAGTTAAAAATGCATAACAGTTCAAACTGTCATTCTACACAAGGAGAAACTTATCTTTAACTAACACCTAAGATAACTTTCTAGTTTAAGCTCAGCAGTAATTCCTATTTAAAATAAACAGTAGAATGTCTGGGGACAGGCACAATTGGCATACACAAGATAAAAACATAGGAAAGTATCAAGATCTGCTGTGGGGGTGTTGCTATGTTCAAATACAAATATGCTTACATATGGCACTTGCTGGCTAATTTTAATTTTAATTCTTTGATCATAATTTTGTAATAATGACAATAGCCATTTGTGTTTTGTCTTCAAGCTGTTCTCTGTTTTGTAAACATTTTACCACCTGTTGCTCAATTTTGTGGTACCATATCATGTACATGTGACTTTTAATAAATGACAATTCTATATCAGTCATATCAATTGGCATGTGAATGAAGAGTCCTAAACCAATAGTGAATTGTCCCCAAATTGCCCCCAATCATTGTGTGCCTTTATTGACATCTTGTCAAAGGTTTTACTTTTTTTTTAGTTTTATATTTTATTTAGTTTGTGTGTCTGCATTTGTGGGTATGTGTAAGCCATCGTATGCATGAAGAGGCTAGAGGACAAATAGAAGAAGGTTGTTACCTTTTTATCCCATGTAGGACCTGGATATTAAACTCAGACCTTTAGGAATGGCATCAAGTGCCATCTTCTCAGGCCATCAGAACATTTCAATTTCTACTTGGAATTCATTTCATCTTACATGATGATCTACGTCGATCAAAGGATGTGGTAGTTTTGAAACTGACAATTAAATATAAGAAAAGAATGTATAGATGACTTTGGGTTTCACAGAAAAGAAAATTGCAGGTTTTTGCTTTGGTTGATGTTTTCCTTCTTTTTTTAAAAAATTGGATATTTTACTTATTTATATTTCAAATGTTATCCCTTTTTCCAATCTCTCTTCCCCTGCATCTATGAGGATGCTCATCATCCACCCATCCACTTCTGCCTCCTAGCACTGGAATTCCCCTACACTGGGGCATCAAGCCTTTGCAGGACCAAGGGCTTCTCCTCCCACTGATGCCCAACAAGGCCATCCTCTGCTACATATACAGTTGGAGCCATGGGTCTGTCCATGTGTACTCTTCTGATGGTGGTTTAGTCCCTGGGAGCTCTGGGGATTGGTATGGTTTTCATGGGGTGGCAAACATCTTCAACTCCTTCAATCCCTCAATCCTTTCTCTTAACTTCTACAATGGGGACCCCATTCTCAGTTCAGTGGGTGGCTGCAAGCATCTGCCTCTGTATTTGTCATGTTCTGGCAGAGACTCTCAGGAGACAGCTATATCAGGCTCCTGTCAGCATGTACTTCTTGGCATCAGGAATATTGTCTGGGTTTGGTGGCTGTATGTCTATGGGCTGGATCCCCAGGTATGTCAGTTCCTTTCCTTTAGCATTTCTTTAGGTGCTTTGAAGCCATTTGAAATTCCTCAGTTGAGAATTCTTTGTTTTGCTCTGGACCCAATTTTTAATCAGGTTATTTGATTCTCAGAAGTCTAACTTAATTCTAATCCATTGGTCTAACTTCCTGTCTCTATACCAATACCATGCAGTTTTTATCACTATTGCTCTTTAATACAGATTGAGGTCAGTGATGGCGATTCCCCCAGAAGTTATTGTTGAGAATAGTTTTTGCTGTCCTGATTCTTTTTGTTATTACAAATGAATTTGTAAATTCTTCTTTCTAACTTTATGAAGAATTGAGTTGAAATTTTGGTGGGAATTGCATTGAATCTGTAGATTGCTTTTGGCAAAATGGCCATTTTTACTATGTCAATCCTGCCAGTCCACGTGCACGGGAGATCTTTCCATCTTCTGAGATCTTCTATGATTTCTTTCTTCAGATACTTAAAGTTTTTATCATACAGATCTGTCACTTTGGTTAGAGTTACACCAAGATATTTCATA
This sequence comes from Rattus norvegicus, assembly GCF_021556685.1. NCBI lineage: Eukaryota > Metazoa > Chordata > Mammalia > Rodentia > Muridae > Rattus > Rattus norvegicus. Next base: position 15,607,245 of record NC_141541.1, on the reverse strand, counting down.
TTATTAGTGACAATTGTGAAGGCTATAATGTCCCTAATTTCTTAGCCTGTTTATCATTTTAGTAGAGGAAGGCTACAGATTTTTTGAGTTAATTTTATATCCAACTACATTGCTAAAGCTATTTAATAGGTTTAGGAGTTCTCTGGTGAAATTTTTGGGGTCACTTAATTATACTATGATATCATCTGCAAATAGTGATAGTTTGACTTCTTCCTTTCCATTTTGTATCCCTTTGATCTCCTCCTCCCCCCCAATTGCTCTGGCTGAGACTTCAAATACTATATTGAATAGGCAGAGAACTAATTGGCAGTCTTGTGTAGTCTTTAATTTTAGTTGGATTGGTTCAAGTTTGGTTTGATGTTGGCTACTGGTTCCCTGTATATTGCTTTTACTATATTTAGGTAGGGGGCTTGAATTCCTGATTTCCAAGACTTTTAACATGAGGGGCTGTGGAATATCATCAAATGCTTTCTCAGAATCTAATGAGATGATCATGTTTTTATGCTTGTTTGTTTATATGATGAATTACATTGATGGTTTTGTGTATATTCAATTGCCCCTGCATCCCTGGGATGAAGCCTACTTGATCATGGTGTATGATCATTTTGATATGTTCTAGGATTTGGTTTGCAATAGTTTTATTAAGTATGTTTTCATCGACATTCATAAGGGAAATTGGTCTGAAACTCTCTTTCTTTGTTGAGTCTTTGTGTGATTTAGGCATAAGCATAATTGTGGTTTCATAGAACTAATTGGGTAGTATTTCTTCTGTTTCTATTTTATAGAATCATATGAAGAGTATTGGTATTAGGTTGTCATTGAAAGTCTTATAAAATTCTGCACTGAACCCATCTGGTCCTGGGCTATTTTTGGTTGGGAGATGTTTAATGGTTGCTTCTATTTTTTTAGGGATTATGGTACTGTTTAGATAGTTTATCTGACCCAGATTTAGCACGAATATCTTATATCTGCCTAGAAAATTGTCCATGTCCTCCACAGTTTCCAGTTTTGTTGGCTACAGTCTTTTGTAGTAGGATCTGATGATTTTTTTTAATTTCTTCAAATTCTGTTGTTATGTCTCCCTTTTCATTTTTGATTTTGTTAATTTGGATACTTTCTCTGTGCCCTCAGGTTAGTCTGGCTAAGGTTTTATCCATCTTGTTGATTTCCTCAAAGAACCATCTCTTGGTTTTGTTGATTCTTTGTATAGTTCTTCTTGTTTGTACTTGGTTGATTTCAACCCTGAGTTTGATTATTTCCTGCTGTCTAATCCTCTTGGGTGTATTATCTTCTTTTGTTCTAGAACTTTCAGGTGTGCTGTCATACTGCTAGTTTATGCTCTTTCCAGTTTATTTTTGAAGTAACTTCAATGTGTGAGTTTTCCTTTTAGCAATGCTTTCATTGTCCCATAAATTTGGGTATTCTGTGCCTTCATTTTCATTAAATTTTAAAAAGTCTTTATTTTCCTTCTTTATTTCTTCCTTAATCAAGTTATCATTGTGTAGAGTGTTGTTCAGCTTCCAGGTGTATGTTGGCTTTTTGTCGTTAATGAAGACCAGCCTTAATTCATTGTGATCTGATAGGATGCATGGGATTGTTTCAACCCTCGTGTATCTGTTGAGGCCTGTTCTGTGACCAATTATATGGTCAATTTTGGAGAAGGTACAATGAGGTGCCGCGCCCAACCTGGACCAGCAAGGAAGACACAACCACAGGAGATCTTCTTTAAGCAGTTTTACTCAGGAACCTTGATACAATCTTCTGACCTCTCTCTCTTCTGGCTCTCTCTCCTGACTGACTGTCTCTCTTCTGTTTCTCTCTTTTCTGTGTCCTCTCTCTTCTGACTCTCTCCCTTCTGACTCTCTCTCTTCTGACTCTGTCTCTTCTCTTTCTCTCTCTTCTGACTCTCTCTTTTGACTCTCTCCCTTCTGACTCTCTCTCCTCTGCCCCTCTCTCTTTCTCCTTCTCTCTCTTTTCTGACTCTCTTTCTCTCCTTCTTCTTCTTCTTCTTCTTCTTCTTCTTCTTCTTCTTCTTCTTCTTCTTCTCCTCCTCCTCCTCCTCCTCCTCCTCCTCCTCCTCCTCCTCCTCCTCCCTCCCTCCCTCCCTCCCTCCCTCTCTCTCTCTCTCTCTCTCTCTCTCTCTCTTTCTCTCTCTCTCTCCCCTCGGGGAACGCCCTGCACCACACTTAAATAGCTAGCACTGGCCAGTCCTAGCAAGCCACGTGGATCATGTAGATAGGCTGTCATTATGCGGAAGCTAGCGGGCCAGGCGGACATAGCCAAATAAGGACTTGTTTACTGCAAGGAGCGCTCACCATTGGGATGGTGGAAGGCCGAAACCAGCGCCATCTTTGAGGCGTGGCACATCGTAGCTCTCTACAGTTCCCCCTTTTTGTTTAATTAATTAAGCAGGCAAAGGCACAGCTGAGTGTGGCGACCCCCACCCCCCGTCTTAGGATCATCCCTTCATTAAACCCGTCGTAGGACACCTCGTCACCCACAAGGTTCCATGTCTTAGGTAGAAGGGAAGTTGCCCGTCGCTGGGCAAGGTCACTCACATATATTCAGGGGCGAGGTGCAACTAGGTCTTCTGAATGACCGTAGGCCAGGCTTGAGGGGACTGTCCTGCTTCAATGGCTGTAAATGTCTGTACCACCATAGCCACGTGCCACCTCTGAACAAACCTCATTCTACAGAGACACCACATGCTCACTAGGGAGACCAGCAGCAAGAGTCCAGCTAGGGCTCCCATACCCTCCCACTCTCTAAGATGATTCATAGCAGCAGCAATCCAAGATGACAATTCCAAAGCCAGTCTAGCATCTGCACATGTGGAGTTCACGGTCACGATGGCTACATGTAGCTGATCCATTAAGAAATCGAATTCTCAGGGGTTGGGGATTTAGCTCAGCGGTAGAGCACTTGCCTAGCGAGCGCAAGGCCCTGGGTTCGGTCCCCAGCTCCAAAAAAAAAAAAAAAAAAAAAAAAAAGAAATCGAATTCTCCAGTCCAATTACCTAAAAAATAACTTGACAACTGTTTAGACAAATTAGAGGAGTGGGCTTAAAGGTCATGACGTAGCGGCATGAATCTCGGGAACACCGAAAATTGGCAGCAGCCTGTTCATTGGCATATTCAATTAGAAAAGCTCTCCAATCTAGATACTGCCCTGGGCTGAGGCATGCTCACACCAGGTTGGTCCAATCATTAGGAGTCATGCAAAATCTGTGCAGAGCCTCTATCTGAGCTATGGTAAATGAGGCCATAATGCCATATATCCTGACTGATTCTGCCAGGGACTTGATCACCTTAAAGTCTAAAGGCTCATGATACCTTTGTTGATTAGCATCCACATAAACAGGATAGGCCAGATGTAGTTCTGTGCGGAGTGTCTTCCACATTTCTGGGCAGAATGTACTACCCGAAACTCTACTTCCTCCCTCTACAACATTGCAGGGAGGAGGAGCCGAGGGGAACCTGCCAGGAGGTTCCTCCACCATTTTAGGCTTTTTCCTTTTCTTCTTCTGTCTATTCCTTAGAGACTGTTTCCGCATTTGGTCTATCAACTCTTGTAACTCTTCTTCTGAATCTGTTTCGTCTGTTTCCTCCTCTGCATCTGTCTTTTCTGAGTCTGTCTCCTTTGCGCTTCCCTGCTTTTCTGACCTCTCCTCTTGAAGCATTTCTAGGGCAGCTTACCCCTTCTCTATAGCTGCCTGACAACATTTCTGATCCTCAAGGCAACTACGCACTAAGTGACATACTGTACGGACCCCAGGTCTTAGAGTCCCCTGTTCCCGGGCAAAATCAAGGTCTTTCCCTAACTTGTACCAGCTCGCCACTGTGAGATTACCAGAGGCTGCAAACCAGGGTGCAATGGCATTGCATTCGCTCAAAAATCTCTCTATGGTGCTTCTTTTTATTTTTAGTTTCTTTTGCTCAAACAGCTCTTGAAGAGCCAGAGAAATTGGACGAGACTGTGAGGTCCCCATGACAAAAACTTTCTATGCTGCTATGGCTAAATTCACCGTGCGTTTTGCTACTTTAGGTTCTCTGCTACCACAAACTTTACTTTCGGTTCTCTGCTACCGTGAACTTTGCTTTCGGTTCGCTGCTCGTGAATAAATTTTTCAGGCAGTCTACCTCTATCAAATCTGATCAGTATGACTCTGTGAGGTTTCCAGAGCCTAATCACACCTTTTAAAAGCACAAAGACAAAATCATTCTCCCAAAATACTGTGTTCCTTAGTCTGAAACCGGAACAGCTTGTATCTTGTACTCTCTCCCACAGTAATAATATAACCATAAAACTCAAAGTCACACCCATCATAATATTCACTTGTTCCTGGAGCAAATAAAAAACTCTCCAGATTTCCAGGTGTAAGCTACATCCCTCTTAACTTATCCCCAAACCGGGAACCTTATAGTTTCAATCCGAGAGCTTTGCGACTTGTCCCAAAACTGGGAACCTTATTGTCTCAATCCGAGAACTTAACCCTTGTCCCAAAACCTGGGAACTTTATTGTCTCCTTTCGGTTCGCTGCTACCACGAACTTTACTTTCAGTTCGCTGCTACCGTGAACTTTACTTGCTCACTCCCCTGAGACTTTATAGCCGCTTATTTCCCGTGGTCCTTATTGTCCCACCTTACCTTGGGAGCTTTCCAGCGCTGCCCTGACTGCAAGAAGTTCTGATCTCGGAGAGAGTTGAGTCCCTTTACGGTGGATTCAAGGATTCCCCGTACGGGCGACCACTTGCCGCGCCCAACCTCAACCAGCAAGGAAGACACGACCACAGGAGATCTTCAAGCAGTTTTACTCAGGAACCTTGATACAATCTTCTGACCTCTCTCTCTTCTGGATCTCTCTCCTGACTGACTGTCTCTCTTCTGTTTCTCTCTTTTCTGTGTCCTCTCTCTTCTGACTCTCTCCCTTCTGACTCTCTCTCTTCTGACTCTCTCTCTTCTGACTCTCTCTCTTCTGACTCTCTCTCTCTCTCTTCTGATTCTTTCTCTCTCTTCTGACTCTCCTTTCTGACTCTCTCTCCTCTGCCCCTCTCTCTCTTTCTCCTTCTCTCTCTTTTCCGACTCTCTCTTTCTCTCTTTCTTCCTCTCTCTCTTTCTCTCCTTGGGGAACGCCCTGCACCACACTTAAATAGCTAGCACTGGCCAGTCCTAGCAAGCCACGTGGATCATGTAGATAGGCTGTCACTACGCGGAAGCTAGCGGGCCAGGCAGACATAGCCAAATAAGGACTTGTTTACTGCAAGGAGCACTCACTGTTGGGAGGGTGGAAGGCTGAAACCAGCGCCATCATGAGGCGTGGCACGTCGCAGCTCTCTACAATGAGGTGCTGAGAAGAAGGTATATTCTTTTGTTTTAGGATGAAATGTTCTATAGATATCTGTTAAATCCATTTGATTTATAACTTCTGTGAATTTCAGTGTGTTTCTGTTTATTTCTGTTTCCATGATGAGAGTGGGGTATTGAAGTCTCCCACTACTAATGTGTGCTTTGAGCTTTAGTAAAGTTTCTTTTGTGAATTTGGGGACCCTTTCATTTGGAGTATCTATGCCCTGAATCAAGAGTTCATTTTGGTGGGTTTTTCCTTTGTTGTGTATATAGTGTCCTTCCCCAACTTTTTTGATAATTTTTGGTTGAAAGTCAATTTTATTCGATATTTGAATGGCTACTCCAGCTTGTTTCTTGGAACCATTTTCTTGGAAATTTTTTTCTAGCCATTTACTCTGAGGTAGTACCTGTCTTTGTCACTGAGGTACATTTTTTGTATGCAAAATGTTGTGTCCTATTTATTTATCCAGTCTGTCAGTTTATGGCTTTTTTTTTTAAATTGGGAAATGAGTACATTGATGTTAAGACTTATTCAGGAGAAGTGATTGTTGCTTCCTGTTATTTTTGTTGTTGGGGTGGAATTATAATTGTGTGGTTACCTTATTTTGTGTTTTTTGAAAGATTACATTCTTGCTTTTTCTATGGTGTAATCTCTCTCCTTGTGTTAGAATTTTCCATCCATTATCCTTCTTAGGGCTGGATTTGTGGAACGATATTGTGCAAATTTTGTTTTGTCATGGAATATCTTGGTTTCGCTATCTACAATAATTGAGAGTTTTGAGGGATATAGTAGCCTGGGCTGACCCCTGTATTCTCTTGGTTCTTTATGACATTTGCCCATAATCTTCTGGCTTTCATAGTTTCTGGTGAGAAATCTGATGTAATTCTAATAGGTCCTCATTTATATGTTACTTGCCCTTTTTCCCTTACTGATTTAAATATTCTTTCTTTGTTTTGTGCATTTGGTGTTTTGATTATTATGTGACTAAAGGAATTTCTTTTCCAGTCTATTTGGAGTTCTGTTAGCTTCTTTTATGTTCATAGGCATCTCTTTCTTTAGGTTGGGGAAGTTTTTCTTTTATAATTTTGTTGAAGATATTTACTGGCCCTTTAAGCTGGGAATCTTCATTCTCTTCTATTCCTATCTTCCTTAAGTCTGGTCTTCTCATTGTGTCCCAGATTTCCTGGATGTGTTTTGTTAGGAGCTTTTTTTCAGTTTTCATTTTCTTTGACTGTTGTGCCAATGTTCTATATGGTATCCTCTGCCCCTGAGATTCTCTCTTCTATCTCTTGTATGCTGGTGGTGATGCTTACATCTATGACTCCTGATCTCTTTCCTAGGTTTTCTATATCCAGTATTATATCCCTTTGTGATTTCTTTATTGTTTCTATTTCCATTTTTGAATCCTGGATTGTATTGTTCAATTCCTTCACCTGTTTGGTTGTGTTTTCCTGTGATTCTCTAAGAGAATTTTGTGTTTACTCTTTAAGGGCTTCTACATGTTTACTTGTGTTCCCCTGCATTTCTTTAAGGGAGTTATTTATGTGCTTCTTAAAGTCCTCTATCATCATGTGATGTGATTTTAAATACAAATCTTGATTTTCCGGTTTCGTGGGGTATCTTGGACTTGCTGTAGTGGGAGAACTGTGTTCTCATGATGCCAAGTAGAATTGGTTTCTGTTGCTTAGGTTCTTGCACTTGCTTCTTGCTATCTGGTTGTAGCTGGTGTTAGAAGGTCTTTCCATCTCTGACTGGGGTTTGTCCCTCCTGTGAGCCTGTGATCTTTCCTGGGTGTCCATCTATTTCATGGCAGTAATGGGGTGCAGAGATCTTTAATCTTTTTGTGCTAGTGCTACTGGGAGACAAGTTCTCTCTGGGCAGTATTTGGATGTGGAGACCTGTATCACAGGGTTAGCTCTGGGGTGCTGATTGGAACCACAAAGTTCCTGTCCCCAGCTGCTTTGCTGTTCATGTGCACCATAGATTCCTGGCAGGTCCTTCTTTGGCCAGTTATTGGAACAAAAGTGTGGTCTCACCTGTGAATTTGGGAGCAACAGCACTCTTGGGAAACCATCGCCTTCTGGGTGGGATTTTGCTATGGAGAGCTGTGGCTCAGCCTCAGCTCTGGTTTGCCACTGCAACTGCAGGAAAGTATCCTGTCCATGGCAGTTCCCCAGTTCCTGTGCCCTGTTTTTTCGTCTTTTCCAGTTAACTTTCACATTGAGTCTTTTCTTCAAAGTTATAGAATCTTGCAGTATAGTTTTAGCTTCTGGGATTTTTTTTAACTCTGGAAACTGTCATCATTTGGTTTTCTTGCACCTAGAAGAGATTTTGAGAAATACTTCAGTTGATCCCTGCCTTTCTCTGTTCTCATTAATATGATGACAGATAAATAGGAATCTACCCTTCCTATCTTAATTGTATGTAGACTGATATGAGGCAAATGGTAGAGGCATAAATTTCCTTAAATCTGTGACATGGGTTCAGAGAGTCTTCCTAAGTTCAAATCTAGATTTGCTAAAAGTAAGATGGACCTATATAATAGTATAGTAATAAGTATATACTATATACTCAAACTATGCACATATATTATATATATTATATAATAGTATAGTAATAATTATAATAATATGAGACATCATATAATATAAAATAAGACCAGAAATATTCAATAACGTTTAAAAAGAAAACCATGACTTCCTCATTAGCTTTCTTCTTCTTCTTCTTCTTCTTCTTCTTCTTCTTCTTCTTCTTCTTCTTCTTCTTCTTCTTCTTCTTCTTCTTATGATATTGAATGTTAGGGTAAACTTGAAATATAATCCTAGTGGAGTAAAACCATGCCTGGTTTGCATACTCAATAGCAAAATATTGTAGCTCACTCATGTAGTGAAGTAAAGTCTATGTCTCAGCCAAACCAAACCTTTTATTTGATGTGTTACTTAACACCTTGTATCTGAGGAACATATGCTTTCCATGCCTTTTGCTGTGTATTATTCATTTGTACCACGATGAATTCTTGAAACAGTGAGCAATGAAGTGAAAGATTCCTTCCTTACATTACATTCATCAGAATATTTTATCACTGCAACAAAAAGTTAGGGAGACCAGTAAAATTTCTAAATTCAGATAGATGAAACAGGAAATGCAAGGTTTGTGAATGAGTTTTCCTTGAGAGCAATATTTAGTGTTTATACTCATTTAGTTTAAAAAGAGTAAGACTCTAAATATAGGTGAGAACCATACATATTTTTAGGAGAGATTTTTTGGCAATCCATCAACAAGCATCTATGAAAAAATGTAAACTTAAAAATATCATGTCAACTTGTCAAGATCTGTAATATTAGTTCTAGCACACAATGCAGTATTTGCTCACAGCCCATTAGGTTGGAAAAAGCTGTCACTGAGTTCTCAAACACCTAGCTAATGACCAAACACACACTTAAAATGTGAGTTAACTCAGATATGAATCTGATATTTCCTTTGTTAAAATACAGAAGGCATGCCATCCTGTGCTAGTTTTTGAGATTACAACAGTGAAATTTTGTAATCAGTGCATGTTATGAATTTTGTGTCCTCTAGAACTATATTAAATTGTATGCCCGGGAAGGCCTTCTATTTAGCATTCGCTAGTATTGGTTGTGTCTTGTAGAATAAGGTTTAAATGCACCTCTTATGTTTTTTTCTTTTTCTTTTTTTGGCCATACTCTCAGCTTGGATTTCACAGTTCCTTTCTTGTGGTAACATTTTTCAGACTCATCCTTGCGTCTTTCCCTTCTTCAGAATGTATTAAACATTGTGATTCACTACTTCCTTGCAAACCTACCAGCAAAATGTAATTTTGTGGTTACAGTATTTATAATATTCCTCAACACCCTGTATATTTCAAATATTATAAGTCTCACTCATGGTTCTTCTTATAGTTAACATTGGCTTTTATATCAATTATTACTTCTGGTTTTATGCAGAGAGCACTAGTTCATTTTGTAAAGATAATATCTCCCTCCATCTCTATACTATAATGATGGGTTAGTCATGTTAGACTGGTTTAAAATCTAGCATCTAGATTTCTTCAGCTTTTACTTGTCCATATCAATTAGAAATGAAGAGATGGAACAGAGTTAGGAGAGTGTTCTGCTACTATCAAGGATTGGAGTTTGGTTTCCATAACACATGTGATTCGTTACAACCAGCTATAACTCTAATTGTATGGGATCTGATGACATCTTATAACCATCATTAGCACTTGTACTCATGTCCACAAACACACACCCACACCCACAGACACACATTCATGTACACACTTCAAAATAAAGCAAATCTTAAAGTATTGAGTAATCTATAAACAGTGCACATTTTTTCTTCGACATTAAGTACTGAGTCTTTGTTTTTGCAATGTATTCCAGACTATAAAAAAATTACAGGAAAAAAAACCAAATAAAACACAGGAATCTCTTTTCAAGATACAGACCCTTATTCAAATTCCCATGAAGCTTTGATTCTTTTTTCTTCCAACACTAGATCTTGTGTGTACTTATATGATAATTTGGGTGATAATTTTTTAAGCTTAAACCGACAATTTTATACTTCTTTCATTCTTTCAAATATTCATTATGAAAATGTAGATGAACATAATTGTAAATTAGTGTGTAATTTGTTGACTTGGAAATAGATACAGACCCATCATTAAAAATTAATGTCATAAATAATGAAATACTTTAACTTTATAAAATATAATAAAATAGGCTTCTAAAAAGTGTCATGCAATTTATCCAGAAAATAGTAGTAATTAGCCATCCAAAGAATGTGCTGTGAAAGCAGAGAATTATGGTGGACACATAAGAAAAGGTACTTTATATTTGGAAGAGCAAGTAGTGTCACAAAGCCGAATATATCATGGTTTATGACTTTATAGTTAAGAGTGTGAGCATATTTATCTCAAAAGATGGATATACTAGATCAAATGCATTTAGATAAATGTTTCCAGAACAACGGAAAAATTAAGTTGTACTCAGCCATCATCTGTGTGCATTAGGTAATAGAAATGACCATTATTCATCTGTTCTTGGTTAATCATCCTGATTTTATGATCCTCTCTATTAATAACACAAATTTTCACATTGCTGGTTTTTACTGTAAATAAACTAATGTTGAAAAAGATTAATTGTTTAGTGTCATAGAATTTATAACAGAGTATAGGTACTCAATTCAGCAAATCTGATTCAACCCTTGCCTTAATCTAAACTGAAGTCAGCATTGATAGTGGCCTTTCATAAGTTTTTACTGCAAGGATATTTCTCATGCACATTGGGATTTGTAAGAGGAAAACAAAAATTTCATCGAACCTTGTGCCATTCAGTAGGAGCCAAAACACCTTATATTGTTTTTTTCCTTGCTCTGACAAAATTTCCAGAGGAAGAATTTCAAGGGGAAGATTCTTTTGTATCACAGTTTATAGGTGTAGATCTTCATGGTAGAGAAGTTTGGTTCTTTTGGTTTGGTCTACATAATGGGAATTGGATTTTAGCTTGGTTTGCTTATGCCTGGGAAATGTGTGAAGCAGAGAGAGCTCGACCTAAACTATAGATAGGTACAACTTTCCAAGCCCTGCCCAGAGTTGCTTGCTTATGTCACTCAGTCACCATATCCTAATGGTTGCACAAGCTCCTAAAATGATTCCACCAGTTGGAGGTACATTTCGATGTGTAAGATTCTGGGTGGCATTTCACCTTCAAACCATGGTAGGAGGGAGACTATGGAAGCACACACTTTCACACAAGAGTTGCTTATGGAATAAGCATGTTTGTCTCCTACAAGATTATTGTTTGTTTGCTTGGAGATATCACATTAATATGATAAAGAGTGAAGAGAAGATTCATTGTTGGTTGAATTATCTGCCTGCCTGAGACATCATTCTCAAGAATGGTAGGTATAACAAGCCAACTTGGATTGATTTGATTAGAAATTAAAAGAAATCAGTATTGTTTGCATTTCTTGTCTGTGTAGAAACATGTTTAAGTAAGGTTTACACTCATTTTGAATTACATTTGAAGTCAGTTGTTGTAGCAAGAGCAGCTGGTCAATCTAAACCTCCGTACCCCGGACTGCTCGCATGGAGCTGACACGCCAACAAGTCCTAGAGTTAAGAACACTTATACTCTACCAGCCACAGAAATGCTGCATGTGTCATTCAGTTCACTCATTCCTGCCAAAAAATGTTCTCATTTTACCCACGTTACTCATGTGTCTATCGCATTGCCACTATGGAATAAGAAAAAAGAAAAAAAAAAAAGGAAATATAAGGGTACTTTCACTTAGGGTCCTGTTTATTCAAGATGATAAACATAAGACAAGAAACTTGCATTTTAAGAAACTGGAGGAACTTAATAAATTATGAATATAACTGGCTCAGAATCTATGTGTGGAATATTAATCTAGATAAACAGGAATCAAGAGCCTTTGCTATAGCTATACCAGTCATAAACGAGGGGTGGGGGTAGGGATGGGAATGGGGTGGGCAAGCACCTATGCCATGGAGAGAGACGTTACATCAAGCCTCTTCATAGTATATTTAGGAGCTTCAGAAGTGTCCCTGACAGGGATGAATGCTCCTCCAAAGACTGAGTGGCCTCAAGGTGAAGAACTATAGCTGCTATCGCAGAGGATCCAGCTCAGTTCCAAGCACCAAATTTACAAATATAATATAAAGACAAATGAATCAAAAATGAAATTAAGAAATACTACACACACTGTGGCAGCTAAGGTTATGAATCAGAAAGCCAAGCAATAGTAAAAAACCTGAACATTCCTCAGTTGTTTTGCTTTTGGTAATGCTGTTAGTTAGACATTTGGGAAGCGGTGATAGAAGACTCTACCGATGCTCAAAGGATAACTGAATTCAAAAGTCCTAGATGTTAATGTGCAGGAGATCAATTAAGATCATCTCAGCCCACTCACTTGCAGGAGAGGATAGATCCCCATGGCATACTCTACAGCACAATGGAATAATATTTGAAAAAAAATAAAGAGCAAAATGATTTCCCCTAGTCCACACTAGGATAATCATTGCAAATAATTACAAAAAAGCCCTCTCAAGCCATTCTTCCCACTCTCTAGCCTCCTCAGCAAATTAAAATGATTAATAGGCTTTGAGGCTCCAGACCTACACAACAAAGAGGAACTCTGTGCACCAAGTTTCATAGCAAAAGGCACTGCTTTAATGAAAAGGTTTAGAGTGAATGGCATGAATCATGGTGGAGTTACACACAATAGGGGCCTTCACTATCTGAACAGGAAGGTTCAGGCACCTTAAGCTTACCCAGCGTAAGCTTTGTATAAGTCAGAATTTCCAAATCTCTGAAGTTGAAACATTTAGAGTAGATTTTAGATGGAAGAAATGCTTTATTCTCTTCGTTGGGAATTGTATTTCTATAATGAAAAGCCCTCTTAAAGGTGCAAGAGCATTAAAAGTTAAAAAACTGTGTCTCATAAAGGGTAATTGCTGTTTCCTCATTGAACTCAGAATATCCTGAGAGCAGTGGGTAGAAACCTGAGTGAAAAGGTCAAAATGCATTGAAAGGGCTAGAGACTGACTTTGAGGACTCCTAAACTTGGCTTATCTTTCTTTGTAAGGATGTGTCTACACAAGACCCATTTTTCTAACTATCATAGTGATAGGTCTTGTAAATGGCAGCACTGAGCATGCCTGACCATCCCCTTAACATCAAAATATGTCATATGAAGACTTTGGTAAGCTTTTTCTTATTGAAATTACTAATCTCCTTACATGCGAGCTTTACCTGTCCATTGTGTATTAACTATGTTCTCATTGCTGTAAGAAAATACCCAAAAGGTAACTTAAGAAGTGGTTTATTTTGGCTCACCATTAATGACAAGAGTCAGTTATGGCAGGGAACCATGACAGGCGGAGCATGCAGTGGCTAGTCATTACATCTACACAGAGGAAGAAAGATGAATGCTGGAATTCAGCTCATCTTCTCCTTTTAATAACTTCAGGACCCCAGAACATAGACTGGTACACATATTTAGAAAATGCCTTCTCCCATCAATTAACCTATCCTACACTGCTATGGCCAGAAAGTTGGCTGATTCTAGATACTGTCAAGGTAAAAATCCCAATTAACCAATCCTATGATTGTGGATAGCAGCACAAGTCAGCAAAGATTCCAATTTCCTGACATCCAGTGGACCAACTTAGTCTTTTAGAAACAGGAAAGTGCACAGGATATGTGGACTTGTGTTTCTGGAGATATCCTGGTTATCCTTGTTTGTGAAAGAAGATTTCAGGCAGGAAGTAGTGTATTGGGCACAGGTCTATATTGATGTTCAAGCAATGTGGTGCTGTTTGAGTGTGAACTGTCATGTCCCCACTTTTGTGGCATTCCTTTAGTGTGCAGTACTTGATAAGTGTCAATTACTTGTCTTGTTGCTGTGACTAAATGTTGGCCTAAATTAAGAGAGGAACGGAAGTTTATTTTGGCTCAACTTCTACAGCACAGCCCAATGAGGTAGAAAAGGCATGGCTTCAGTAATATCTGAGTCAGTTTCATCAGGAATGTGAGATAAGAGTGTTCCATTTTGAAACAGGACAGATAGAAATGAATGTTAGTACTTTATTTGCTTCATCCTTTGTTCCTTTTAACTTTGAGTAAATATGCAAGAGTGTGAGATGGTTCTCTCAACTTTCAGGGTACTCCTCTAAGCCTCTTCAGAAATTGCCTCACAGGCTCCCATAGATGTGTCATCCAGATGATTTAAATCCAGCCAAGTTGACAGTGAGGATGACCTGCCATGGTCACACAGGAGGTGCACTTGAACCCCAAATCATCAGATATTTGCTAAAGCATGTCCTTTCTGAATTAGAGTCCCTTCTCATGAAACAAAAACTTATATTTCTGTCTTATATTAACTGCTTTATACTTCTCACCATGTATGAGATTTACAACTCAGAATACCCTATGTTCATAAAGTATTTCTGAGTTTTGTGCCCTGGATCATTTCCAGTATTTTTATTAATAAATAAGCTACATTGAGTTTTTTGCTTCTGTTTGCTCATTGATCAGTATGCTCAAGAACCAACTGTACATCTGGTAACTTCTGGAGATGTTATGCTTACACTGTGCCTACTACAGCTTAGAGACTTCATTTCAAAAGTCCCTGATCTATATTCTCAAGTAAAAATAATTGGTTATACTTTCTTTAAGTGAATTTTTCAATGCTGTATCCTTCAACATTAGGTTTTGTTAACCTGTACTAATTCTGAACTCCAGGATAGGATTTGTGATTCAGAAACTAAAGATTCAGGATTTTGGAAGATGCCCTCCTCAATGAAAACAATGAAAATTTTACTACTTAAATTAGGAAGGACTTTTTGAAAGTCTCTCTTTGCCATCATCCTATTATTCTTTTCAGACCCACTGGGAATATAATTCTCTCATGCAGCTCTATAAGATGACTTCGCAGTGCGAGCTTGGATCTTATCCTGGGTAGATATGCATTGCAATCTCTGAGTCCCTGCTAGCCATGTACAATAAGACTTGGCGTTCAGATTATCAAAATCATTTTATCTTTTTCGGAAATGAAACTCCATATGAGCATCCATACTATGAGACATGAAGATATAGACTTTTTTTAATTGTTCAGGGATATAGATGTTTTAATGTGTTTAAACTGCTGTTTGTTTGGCTTGTAAATAACAGGTTCCCTGCAATATCTATTGCCTTCTATATTTGATCACTGTAAAGTACAATGTTTAGCCGTATATGCATGCATATACTACAATACATTTTCCTCTGTCTCTGTATGGAAAAGAAGAAATTTAGTCTTTAAAACAAGGAAAAATATAACAATACCACAATCTTACCATAGGGAAAGTCTGATTTTGGAGGTGAGGATATATTTTTCCAAGGTAAGATTATTATTACAACTGTACTTACCATACCTCATAGATACACAAATCAGAGATGCAGATTTTTCTTTTTATTAAAAAAAGAAAACATTTAATTGGGACTCACAGTTTCAGTGGTTTAGTCCATTAGCAAGATGGTGGGAAGCATGGTGATCTGCAGACAGACACAATAACTAATAGTTCTAGATACAAATCCTAAAGAAGCAGGAACAGAGATAAGCACAAGGCCTGGGTTGGACCCTTGAAACTTCAAAGTCCACACCAGTGACCCCTTTCCTCCAACAAGACCAAACTTTCTCCAAGGCCAAATCTCTTCATCCTTTCAAATATTACCATTCTTTTGTGAGGAAACACTTGAATATATGAGTCTATGGGGATCATTCCTTTCTTTGGTTAAGTTATTTATTTATTTTATATCCAGATTGCAGCTTCCTCTCCCTTTCCTCCTTCCTCACGCTCCTCTCTTCCCAGCACCTCCATCTCATTTTGCCTAAATCCCCATTCACCCTTCCTCCTCTTCTCAGAAAAGAAGAGGCTTCCTATGGATATCCACCTACCTTGGTAAATTACCTTGTAATAACACTAGCTACATCTTCTATTGAGGCTAGGAAAGGGAGCCTAGTTAGGGGAAATGGATCCGAAGGCAGGCAGTGTAGTCAGAAACAAATGATTTTTTTGCTATACTTTTATACAGGAACCTAGCATATCACAATGGTTTTACCCAGCAACTGATGGAAATAGATGCAGAGGCTCACAGCTAAAAATTAAGAGGAGCTCATGGAATCCTGTGGAAGAGGACAAGGAAGGATTGAAGAAGCCAGAAGGGTCAAGTATATCACAAGAAATTGACAGAGTCAACTAACCTGGGCCCATAAGGGCTCACCAAGTCTGAACTGCCAACCAGAGAGCATGCCTAGGACAGACCTAGGCCCTATGAACATTTGTACCGGTTGTGCAGTTGGATCTTCCTATGGTACTTCTAAAGCGAGAAATGCAGATTTTTAAAGAAGAAACTCCTTCCCAGCTTGCACATAACTAATAATGCTGTCCCAAGTACTGATTGTTTCATTTGAAGCCACAATTTACTGGAGCCAGTCTAACAGAGAGACAGATAGCACCCACCACTTAGAGCTGTGATTAATATGTTTTTAGTCTTTTTAGATCCACGTAAGACGATTTTCGTAGATCAATGGTGTTTACCTCAGTAATTATATTAAAGTGAAGAGAAAGACAAAATTCTCCTTTCCATTGAGCTTGGAATTGGAAAGCTAATGAGACGGAGAGTGATGAGAAGACCATTTGAGGCTGTGGGAATTATAGAGGGGGAGATTCTGATTTCTGGTACTGAAGTAATTCATACAAGTTTGGGATTGAATGAGAGAAAATTACAGATTATAGATTTAATGTGGAAAACTGTAAGGAGTCTATTGTAGCCTAAAAATCAAGGAAACAAATGTTTGTCCCAAATAAGTTACTGGAGAGAGAGTAAAATGTATCATTTGATAATGTTCTGGTCCTGTGTTCTGTAACAGTGTCGAAAGTTTGGTGTGTGGATGTGAGACTTCCTGAAGCTCTGATCTATAGATTTCTGTGGGTTACACCTTGGAACGTGTAAAATGTGAACCTGGAGAGGCTGTTATAGACATAAACTGGTACTTAAACTGAGGTGCACTGAAAGAGATGCATGGAGATGCCACTGTGTCATTGTGGTACGAAGAGACAGATTTGCAGAAGGGGCTTTAATGTGATTTTAATGTGTTTGTAAAAGCTGTGGAAATCTTGGCACAGTGCCTACATCATCGAGGCTGCATGCAAGTAGGTCAGAGGGAAAGTGTGAGACAGAAACTTAGAGAACAGCATGAAGGAGGCCATCAACAGCTGAAGGGGAAATCAAGTTTATTAATTAGACGAATTAATTGGTTAGCTTTGACTTTTGCCTTATGTGGTCAAAATAGATAAGAAAACAGATGGAGCAGTCTATATGGTTTATTAACAGAGCTTAACGTATAATTTTATTGAAACTAAAGAAACAAATGAATAGATTCAGTGACTCTCATGATTTTAGAGTGTAATGTAGTGATTGCTATCTCTTAGGCATATGAGTTCAAATTAATTCAACATAAGAGACTAGTCAACTGCTTGGTCACTAGGTCAATATAAAATGACAGCCCAGTAATGGATCCCACTAAAAGATATAACTGTGCTATGGATTATTCTTGTTTAAGTTAAATAGATTTTTCTTTCTCTTTTGAATGAAGAATGGGGGCCTTAACAACAATATTTTGATAACATCAAATGAAGAGTAAAGGGGCATTTTGCAAGGATGATTTATATTGTCTGAGTTGGTGTATGTGAAGCAAAAGTTATTGCTATAAAGCAATATGCTGTGCGATGTTATGATACAGTGTGAGGGCATACATACATATACACACAGGCATGTAGACATACTATTCCTTAATGAGCATGTATTTATATGCATATAAATAAATAAGAAAGGGAGAGAGGTGTGACAGAGCCAGGAAAAGCAAGGCTTGCTACATGTGTGATAGTGAGCAAGCAGATAGCATCCAGGAGTCAAGAATAAAGCCATAAACATGGGGTCAAACCATGTGTCCAGGGCTTCTGGTCATTGTTGTCCACACAGCATCCCGATCGCCATCATTCTTCTCTCTATATACAACATCCTCCTGTGACTTGCTGGCTGATTTGAATTTTTCCAGAGCATACAAGTGAGACTATGAATACTGTGTATTTTGAGAAATAATCAGCTAACAATGATCGTATTTGAACATAGAATGGTTCTTTAAAAATTATTATATTTGGGCTGGAAATCTGGATCATTAGTTAAATAATTTGCTATACATGTATGAAGTCCAGAGTTCTAAGCGCCAGAACCTATGCAAATGCTGGGTGAACATGTTATGGTGTCTAGGAAGGCAAAGAGAAGGGCCTTTGCTAAAAAGCTAGCTAGCAAAGTATCTTAGGATTTTTATTACCGTGGATATACACAACAACCACAGCAACTTTTATACAGGAAACATTTAATCAGAACTGGCTTACAGTTCACAGGATTAGCTCATTATAGTCATGGCTGGAAGCACTGTGGCTTATAGACAGAAAGGATGCTGGAAAAGATGCTGTGGGTTCTCCCTCTGGATCTGAAGATAACAGGAAAAAAGAGACACTGACTTGAGCATTGGAAACCTCAATGCCCACCTCAAGTGACATACTTCTGCCAACAAGGCCATATCTGTTCCAGCATGGCCAGA
Organism: Rattus norvegicus; assembly: GCF_021556685.1. NCBI lineage: Eukaryota > Metazoa > Chordata > Mammalia > Rodentia > Muridae > Rattus > Rattus norvegicus. The sequence goes on along the minus strand of NC_141541.1, from coordinate 15,588,704 downwards.
TGTCCCTATAGCATCACTCCCTGGTGACCAAGCATTCAAGTCAATGAGCCTCTGGGGGCTATTCCTGTATGAACCATCACAGAAGGCTGCTTTTGTTGTAGATCTATTGGGGTTGATCGAGGCACCCTTTATTACTGAATAAGACAAACCAATAACACCTTTTGTCAACCTCAGGCTTCAATATGCATACAGACACACTGCTTGGGTCCAAAAATAGGACAACATGCATATGGACACATGCACACTTAAATACACAAAAAGCAGAATATTAAAATGAATTAAATCAAGTTTAATAAATGAGGATGTTTTAGTATTGCACATAACACATGCTTGTCCTGTAGAATTGCCTCTTAAAACAAGCATAGTTATAAGGATTTTACTTTTTTTGAGCACCCTGAAAGTGTGAGAAAAATTGAAAGGCTGAAAGTCTATACCTTAATCTACCATGGTACATGTTGAATATTAAATTGGGACTAAAAAGTAAATTAGAAATTGGATTAGACTTAGGCGAACACTCTCCATTTGACTGACACTTCCTCTTGTTTTCCTTCTGTGTCACATGAACAGTAACCTCACTTTAGAGAGGTGAGTAAGACCATCGTTCACTCAGGAGGAGAGGAAACATTTAAAAAAGCAAGTAGGTCAAGGCTGTGATAATTTTGAATACTGATCAAAATATATTGTTTGCTTTAAGAAATTCTCAAAAAATTAATAAAATACACTTTAAAGAAATTCTAAATGAAGCTGGGATATATCTACTTGTACGTGCTTTTGCTGTTCTTCAGTTTTTATGTTCTAAAGAAACTTTTGAACTTAATCAGTGTTTCAAAAGGAAGTTTAGCGTGATCCTTTTTAATGAATTGTGTTCAGGACAGCATTGTTACAGAATTAATACCCTCAACTTCAATGAATACAGCACCCCATCCATGGGGGCTCTGGATTTACTTCTCTTCCAATGCCAACCGGTCGATCAGGTGAAGTCTTAAGTGTATTCACATGAATTGTCAACAATTTTGGCTTCTATAATAAAAAAGACAGCAACAAAACAGTATTTCTTCTTGAAAGAATTTAATATATTTTACTGACACAGGGATAGAAATAGAGTTATTAAAAATTAAAAGGATTTACAGTCATTCATCATTCATCATTTTTATACTTTCTTCAAAGAGATTCTACATAAAACTGTAACACTGAAGAAAAATAATTCAGGGGACCTGATGGCACTAGTAATTAATTGGGATACAGATTATCATTAACGATCTTAGTTATAGGCTTTATGTGCCCATTTTGGCTCTCTCCAAATATTTGTGTTGTCAGATTTGGGAAAATTATTCTAACTTAGATGGAACATAGATTATTAAGGTGTAGTTATCTGGGATGGATATATGTACAAAAAGAGGAAAGAACAAGGCAGGCATAAGGCAGGTATGTCAACATTTACAAAAATAGGTAAAAGAAAATAAGATCAAGAGGAGAACTAATCAGAAAAGGTAAGTAGCACATGTATAAAAGGACTAAAGTCCACAAAGAAGCATGAAGAGTTAAGTAGCAGGAAGAAAAGTTTAATATCTGAGAAAAGACATTGAACAGAATAAAGGAAATGGCAGAATGGGGGCAAGGGAAGGAAAGGGCTTCCTCTCAAGCACTGATGAGAATTCTTTAAATGAAAAGCATGACCTAGAATGAGTTGATATTTTTAGTGTAATGCTACCTTAGAAAAATGCAGCTGACAATTGTTGAATAAAGGTCACTCAATATTTAATTTTAGAATATAGCTTTTAGTTCTTTAGACCCCAGAAAATTTTAAAAACCAAAATTTTGATTAAAGTCTGGTGTATATTTAGGTTATAGAATCCAGCACTTTGTGGTTCTTAAGATACAATGAGTGGTACACATTTAACAAAGCTTTTAAATTCTAATCCTGTTTGAAACACACTTTCTCTCGAGTTAGACTTTGTTGCATTATATTTGTGGAAGCTCAACTTTTTCGGAATTTTAGATTCAAGTAATTGTAAAGGCTATAAATAGGCTGTATAAATAAATATAAGGGAAGCAAGAATGGTCATAAAATGCAAAGCCCATAAGCGGTAGCCCCTGTCTGCTATGTTAGATTGTCTGATATTTATGAGGCTATGCGTCTTTAATGCTCACATGAGCAAAAGTGTCTGGTAGGGTACTTGGTTCCCTTTCTCCTTTCTCTGGGGGCCAGTGTGAGTGACCTTGGTCCTCTGTCTCTTTCATTTCTTGTTACATCAGAGGCCATTTATTTATTGTTTTGTTGCTGAGACGAAATATCCAGCATGAATCAATTAGTATGGTTTAATTGGTCACGGTTTGAGTGACATGATTCATTATGGTGGGAAAAGTCAGTGCAGATGGTTCTAGCTCTGGTCTCAGAAGCATGAAGCTGCTGATCACCCTGAGACCACAGGAAGCTGAGAGAGATCAGTGTTCATAGGCTAACAGGATTCTTCTGTTTATTTTCTAATGGACTCTCTCAATGAAATGGAGACTGTTACATCCAGAGTGCTATCTTCACACTTCTCTGACAATTTTTGGAAACACTCCTGAAGAGTATATAACTTGAGGGCCAGTAGAAAGAATGGAAACAGGCAACTTTGAGAGGTAGGAGATAGGCCTCCTCCCCCAGAATGTACCAGAGACCTCAGAAGTGAGAGACTCACAGCACTTAAAGGGAGGGGACTTAGATGAAATGTCCTACTGTGGGGAGAGGGAACTTGTAGAGCCCACTTCCAGCAGAAAGACAGGGCATCAAATGAGGAAAGGACAGTGTTGCTATCCCACAGTCAAAACTTTCTCAAGGGTGGCCCCAAGGCCTGACACTATTACTGAGGCTTTGGAGTGCTCACAAAAAGGGACCTATCATGGCTGACCTCCAAAAGACCCAACAAACATCTGAAAGATTCAGTTGCAGATATTTACACCCAAACAATAGACAGAAACTTCTGACCACTGTAGTTGAATTAGAGAAAAGCTGGAAAAAGCTGAGGAGGAGGGCAACCTTCTACGACCAGCAGTCTTGATTAAGCTGGACTCCAAGATCTCTTAGACACTGGACCACCAACCAGGCAGTATATACAAGCTGATATGAGGCCCCTAACATACATATAGCAGAGGACTGTTGGGTCTGGGTTCAGTCAGAGAAGATATACCTAACCCTCAAGGAACTGGAAGCCCCAGGGAAGTTAGAGGTTTGGTGGGGTGAGGTGTGTGTTTGTGGGAGTGGTTAGTGGAGACGTCTTTGTGGAGTCAGGGGATGGAGAGGAGGTATTGGATGAGAAACAGTCAGAGGGTGGACTGGGACGGGGATAAAATGTGGAGTGTAAAAATAAAAAAGAATTTAAAGAAAAGTATATAGGAAACTCAAGAAGAAAGAAGATCACACCATAGTTTTCAAACCTCTTTATGGCTAGGTAATATCTCATCATATTGTATCACATTTTCTAAATCCACTCCTATATTGATGAGCTTTTAGATATTTTCTCCTAGTTATTATGAGCAAGTGTTTCACTTTTCTAGAGTAGTTATGAACTATGTTTGATTATAGGATGTGTCATTTTTTCATATTATTAAACATTTGTCTCATACCTGTCATTTTCTTGTCCTTGAGTCTACATCATGAAAGCATGCAGTAATAAAAATTTTGTATTCTTAACAGTTTTGGAATCAATAATGACCATGTTTTTATTTATAAAGTTTTGTTGAAATCTTCAAAAAAAAAACAAAAACAAAAAAAGATCACACCAAAGTCTGGATGCTATAGCACTATTCAGTAGGGGGAAAAGAATAATTTCTGTGTAGTAGAGGGAGAGAGGGATCTAGGGGGGGAGAGAGGAAAGGGAGGGAAAGAGGGCAGTTCAGATATGGGAGGAGATGGGAAAGAAGTACAACGGGCAGGAATTTGAAAGTAGGTGTGTATCAGTGGGGGAGGGTAATTGAGGGTAGCCACAGGAAAGTTCCAGATACCAGAGACCCAAGAGGTTCCCAGGACCCAACAGGGAGGACTTTAGCTGAAATACCCAACAAAGGGGAGATAGAACTTGTAGAGACCATATCCAGTGGATAGGTATGGCTCGCACTTGAGGGATGGGGCCACTCATCCACCTCAAAAATATTAATTCAGAATTCCTCCTGTCAAAAGGAAATGTAGGGACAAAGAGTGGTGCAGAAACTGAAGGAAAGGCCATTCTGAGACTGCCCCACCTAGGCATCCATTCTATCTGCTGACACCAAACCCAGACACTATAGCTGATGCCAAGAAATCATTACTGACAGGAGCCTGGTATAGCTGTCCCCTGAGAGGCTCTGACAGAGCTGGACTAATACAGATGTGGAAGTACACAGTTAAACACTGGACTAAGCATGGTGACCACAATGGGGAAGTTAGTGCAAGGACTGTAGTTGATAAAGGGGTTTGCAAACTCAGAAAGAACAACAATATCAACCAACCAGAGCCCCCAAAGCTCCCAGGACTAAACCACCAACCAAAGAGTACTCAAAGAATACCCATGGCTCCAAGCTGGATATATAGCAGAGGAATGCCTTATCTGACATCACTGGAAGGAGAACCCCTTGGTCCTGTGTAGGCTTGATGACCTCGGATAGGGGAATGCTAGGCTGCTGAGGCATGAGTGGATGGGTGGGTGGGGCAGCACCCTCATAGATGCAGGGGTGAGGAAGGAGGGGATGGGGGGGTTGTAGAGATGAAATTGGGAAGGGGATAACATTTGAAATGTAAATAAATAAAATAACAAAAAAGAGTATATAACTTTACTGGTTATTGGCTATGAAGCTTAGTATTTATTCCAAATTTTAACAAATGCAAGTTTAGACTTTGTCCTTTTGTATGTTACAAGGTACTGCTCACAAGTTATTTTGTATCAATAGAGGACTCAATTGGCAGCCTTATTTACTCCACAATAAATACAGTTTTGGGGGCTAGAGAGATGATTCAGCAGGTAAAAACACATACCCTTCTCTGTTATCAGAAAACTATAATTTAAATCCTACCACCCTCATCAGGAGGCATTCAAACAGCTTTATATTATGGTACCCATTTCTGGTCCTCTTCAGCAGCTGCATACCCATGTACTCAAACATTCACACACACACACACACACACACACACACACACACACACACACACACATTTTGGAAATCTTATTTTCATTTTTTTAATGAATTCATTTATTTTATAGGTATGTCTGTGTATCATGGTGGCCAGAAGGCAGAGATGAATCCCTTAAGGCTTGGAATTACAAACAGTTATAAGCCAACATGTGTGTGCTGTTAATTCAACCCTGGCCTTCTGGAAAAGCAACAAGTATTTTTCAAACTAAACCTTTTTATGACCTGTTTTAATTTTCAGTTATATGCTATTCTTTTCCTTCTCTTCTCCTCTTCCTCCTCCTCCTCACTGTTGGTTGCCATAGAAACAATACACATAAGACCACCAATAAGTACAGTCTGTACTAGAATAGATACCAGCAGCTCTGCAAACCAATAGGCTGTTTTAGCTTCACCCCTGAATACAGTTTTTATTCTTCAGTTAGGTTTACTGAGATTTGTTCCTGTTAGGCTATGGTCAGTTTTATCATCAGTTATCCTAATAATGTTATATGAATGAACTTCTTTTGACGAGTTTCCTCTACTAGTTGTGGGTCAAGCAGGAAGACCACAAACTGAGGACTCTTCTGCTGTTATAATGGGACGGATGGCAGTGTTGACACGTTTTAACTAGATCCTAAATCTATAGCTATAGTTCTTTAAGAAGATTTGTGCAGGCTGGCAACTTCCTTCAGCAGGTAAAGGCTCTCACCACCAAGTCTGAGGACCTGACTGAATCTCTGAAACCACAGAGTAGAAAGAACTAACTCTTGCAAGTTGTCCGCCACAAACTTGCTATATGCACATGTGCAGACACATACACATAGATATACACAGAGATACACACCAAGGCACACATACATACACATTTATTTATTTATTTATTTTGTGTGTGTGTGTGTGTGTGTGTGTGTGTGTGTGTGTGTGTACAAAAGTTGGAGGTAGGGTCTGAAGAACCATTTTGTGTGAGAAATTATTTTAATTTTTTTCTCCAGTCTTTAGGTGTTAGCTGCATTGCCGTCTAGATAATGCCAAGAGCACAACACCCACACAGAAAATTGACCTGGACTTGTCACCACTTCATCCAACTCTCCCCAGTTTCTGACATCTTTCCTTTTCAAATTCTAGAATTGTGTCCTGACTTTCAAAGCTGTTTTCAGTGTTAGAAGCAACATCACTGTTGTAGATTTAACTAGTGGTGTTTGCCTTGCTGCCTAGAATTGGTACTGCTTACCGCATGAATTTCACCTTACCGACATTTCTAACCGCAAAAAAGAAAGTAGTGTTGACTGTTTCTTAGTGCCTTGAGTTTCCAGAAAGACATGTTAAGAATATGATTTGCATAATGATTAAGCTGATGGTTAGGTAATAAATCTAAATTCTAGAATTGCCCTATCATTTCTTGGTAGCAATTTCCATGAAGGTAATAACACAGTCTCACTAATTTTCCATCCCTTTGTGAGTTTAAAAAGTAACAACTATATTCAACCTGAGTTAGAATCAAGTGAATTATTAGTAGCATATATTATACATTTATAAGTGCTTATTAGTTATATATAACTATAGTTTATAGACTAAACATAAAGCTTACTGTGTATTAGTATTAAATTTATGTTTATGAGTGTGTGTATTCTTGATCTGCAAATAGCTGCTTCAGATTGTACAGAAAATGAATCTTCATATCGAATCCTCTCAGAGTTGCGGATGGATAGCTACTGAGCTGGATTGACTGCAAGGGCATGTACCAGTGAGAATGTGATCCAAGCCTTCTCCTACTGCCATTTTATAGTACACTTGAATTTGTCTGCTGGACTAGAGGAGTGCGATCATGGGGATTGAAGTACTGGCCTGAGCATTCAGATCAAAGATTGGAGAATGAAAACTCTGAAGTGTCTTACCAAGTATAGTATTGGTGGCTATGGAAGTGATCACATTTCATAGAATGAACTTCATAAACTGGTGTGGAGTAAATTCATCAAGACTTGGACACTATATTATCCATATCACTATAATATTCCCTGCCATTGCTTTGTCTAGATCATCTCATTTTATTCTGCTCTTATAGTTAGAATAAATATTCAGCCCTCTATTCAACATATTTCAAATACCCCTACAGCCATCCAAGCCCAAATAGATCCAGGGCAATGCAATTAGGACTTAACTGGATTTAGTTTATTGCTTTTTAAATATTTATATATATATATATTAATCCTTCAAGGGCTGACATTAGTTTATTCTTCCTCAAAATTTCTAGCTGTACCTTGTTTCTAACCTAAGCTAGGTTGGTGATCAAATTTCATTATCTTTGTGATTTTAAATAAGCTTGAACTTCTGCAAAATACATCTACTCAATGTATGATAACCTTTCTGAATTTTGAAAATGGCAAGATTAATCTAATGAAGAGGTGATATTTATTCTCTCTGCTCCTTGACTGCTATTAAAGTGAATAAAACTTAAATTATTTCCCTTTTTACCTCACCTTGTCAGATTTTTTTTAGAGCCTGTGTCACAAAATGCAAGCCTGGTTAAATGTCTTGACAGATTCAAGAGTATAGAAATAACAGCAATTACGTGCTGGACTGTATTCTGCTGGTGGATTCCAGGCCACCTCAGAGGTGTTGGCCTTGAGGAGGGTACAGGACACAAGTGTGCAACTGTAAGAGAATTAAATGGATCTACAATGAGCCCCATTTGTTCTTGCCCACTTGGTAATTTTCAAGCGGCAAATTTAAGTAGACCAGAATCACTAAAAAATATTTGCAGTACATTAACCTGTTATAAGATCTCAATCACAGGAAATAGTTGCTTCTGATGAGAATATTGGATAGTACATTTTCTTAAATAGATTATCTATATTAAAGTTTTGGTAAAACTGAGACATCAATCTAACATATGGTATTTCATAACAGATATCCGATGTTTGAGGCTTCCTAAGTTAGAATACACAACTTTAATGAACATTTTAAATGAACTTTGTGACATATGTTAATAAAGCACCAAGCCCCAAAGATTACGGGAAATCAAAGCTGCCAGTGTTCCTCATCTCTCACCAGTGTGGTCACATTGTCTTCCACTGTGCAGACAATGGAATTTGTTATTTCAAATTCTTGATTTTCATATCTTTCATGAACTGTAATTTCCTCATAAAGAGGTATGTTTCTCTCCCGTCTCAGCCCTTAATTCTCAATTGTCCATAATTAGATGGAACAGAGCTATTGTCAAATGAAGTAAAACTCTTTCAGTGGACTGGCTTCTATATACTTTTACGTATGTATTTTGATGTGCCCACTGGCCATCTATCATTTGTAAAGACTGATAATTATGATGGAAATATGAAGGAGAAGGCCCTGAATTCTCAGTACTTGGAAAAAAAAGCATGCCTGAATAAAGAGCAAGGCATTCTAGAATGCCAGTTAAAGTACCTCTATCAAACGAAGATGGTGATGGGCCGTAGGCTGCTGCCTATCAAATTTAACCTCAGTAGATAGAAGATTATTACTGTGTTTAGAAGTTGAGCTACTTATCTTTTCTCATAATGTTAATGTGGTGAATAAGAAGGGTACAGAATATTAATTGTATGAAACTATTGCTAATATAAGATAAAAGTTTTGTGCACTAATTTTGCAACGGCATCTCCCCTATTGTGTTTCATTACAATGTACAACAAACTTTAACAGCAATGTGTTTTACAGAGTTCTGCTTTCCTAAGCTTGTGTCAGATAGGTTGAAGCCATGGCTCAGTGCTCTGGTATCATATTCAGAAACGTGGCTTGAGACAAACTCCTGCAGAGTGCAATGGGGGAATTTGAAAGCTTTGCAGCATTCTAGATCGGGACATGAGATAATACAGACCTTATTGCATGGACATATTAACAGGAGGTAAATAAAATCATTGGCTCATCATGGTGGCTGCCTCATAGAAGACCACCTGTGAGAGTGAGATAAACTGGACCCGGAAGCCAGTGGGCATGGTATGAGGGTTTCCTTTTCCTTTATTTTTTTAAGTTTTCCAAGGCTGTTTTCTTCTATCTATAATGTCATTTTCATTCTGGTTTCTTTTTCTTACTTAATTTCTTTTTAGCTACAAAATAAGAATATCTTAGTATCTGATACTTGTGTCTACCAAAAGCTGTGTTGATAGGACTGCCTAGTAGTACCCCGTGAAATATGCTCACTGTTAATTCTTGGAAGAAGGCAGTAGGTCAGATACCATGAGAACTTAGAATAGCCTGAGAGTTCAATAAATAGCAAAGGCATTTTTGTATTTTCTTTCTACCATAGCAAACTCTTAAACTTTTGCCAGAGTAGGGTGCAACAAACGCTATGGTCATCTTTTCCCACGCAGCCTGCATTCTCTTAAAGGAGAGTGTGCACCTTTTCTTCCTTAAGTGGCAGTGATCAGAACTTTAGCAGATTTGTATGAAATTATACTATGTGGATTATGTTCAGCCAGATAACTCCAACAAGAAAGACAGGGAGAGGCCCCCATGAAGAGGGTTTTTATTATTGTTGTTATTTTCTAGATATCTGTGTATATGTTCATGAGTCCTTGCAAAGCGAGTTTGCAATCTGAGAGCAGTCTGCAGCGCTGAGGCTCAAAGGTCAGCTTTTGGTTGTTGATTGCAGATGCCTTTCCCCAGAAAAGCCTTAGTTCCGTCTGCATCTAGGGTCTTTCAGTTGCTTAACGACTACCTAAAAAGGTCACCCAGGTTTACATCCTTTACTTAAACTGAACTGATCTCACACATTTATCACCTCTACAATTATCTTCACAACTTCCTGAGATTAATTTATTCTTCTGACTGCCTGTGTGTGTGGCTTGGTTGATACACAATGCTGACTGTCATAGTTTTCTCATCCAGCCGTCACCAGCACAGTGATTCTATCTCCTTGGGTGATGATTTTACCTTCGACATTATTGAAAATTGTGATGGATGAATGCTGGGAATTTGGGCTTTAACCATGCTTTGTCTTGCTTTGGAGTGTGAATATGTACCTGCAGCTTAGTAATATTTGAATCAGCACACAATTACATTTTGTAGTGAAAAGGGATATCTGGCATAAAACAGAAGGTCTTCAATGGTTTGAATAACAGCTCTAGGCCATTTCTCAGATAGGAGAATCAGATCATTTCATAGTGTTGGATCATGTAACTCCTATAATTTAGTGTGTTAAAAATAAAGCCTCTTTCAGAAATGCATTTAACCCCACAAAGCGGTCGGTTCACAGTAGCTGAATTTTGTTGCTCAGTGTTCTCTGCACCAAGGGACCGAGTACTTCCATGAAAACCACACAGCCTTCTGCATTACGGATTTTATGTTGTGTGACTTAGCCAGGTAATGCTATTCTATTAACTTTTAAAGATTTCTTAGTGCTAATTTCATTGTAAATTAAGTAATAATCATTTACATTAAAGGTGACTTCTTCCACTTTCCTCCTGCCTGGGTTTTAAAAATGGGGGATCATTCAGTTTCTCATGCTCGTGAAGCTCAGGGGCTTCCTTAAATTGCTGGTGTTTCACTGCCTCAACCAAAATTGTTGCAAAACCTGTTTAATTCCTGCTGTTATTGCCATGTTCCTTGTTAACAATGAGGTCATATATTGTATCTACATAAAGTTGGTGAACACAAGGAGAGCAAATGGATCTTTTAAAATACTTTAGAATCTATCCACTCTTGTGTCTCCACAGTCATTTTCACTAAATTTTGTCTTCCATCTATTCTTGTATCCACTGCCAAGGCAATGCCACCCCAACCCCTTCAATATCTAGCTACAGTCCTAGGACGAACCAGTGTCTTTTTCATACATCTCAAGACATACCCTAAAGCATTCTTCTGAAGACTGATCTTCCCAGTGCCTTTGAGCTAAAGCTTGCATGGCTGCTGTCTGAACATTATGGTTTCCTTTCTTTCAAAAAATGTTTTGTTATTTTACGCATATGGTTTTTTTTGGGGGGGGGGCCTGCACGTCTATGAACCAGTTTTTGCCTGATACCCATGTGAGCCAAAAGAATGTGTCATATTCCATGGTCCTGGAGTTACAGATGGTTGTGAGCTGCCATGGGGGTGCTTGGGAAACGGAGTAGTCAAAACGGTGCTTTGCAGGAGTAGTCAATTCTGTCTTAACATCTGAGCCAACTCTTTAGTCCCACTTTTTAATATGTAGTGTGTGTGTGTGTGTGTGTGTGTGTGTGTACATGTAGGTGAATATGTGTTTCTGCAAGTGCACAAATAAGCATATACATATATTTGTATAGATTTTTGTTGTCTCTGGTAGTTTATTCTTAGTATTTCTCTACTAAAGCAGCATCTCTTGCTATAACTAGAACTCATGAATTCTGGTGAATGTAGTTAGACAGTATGCTTCAGGGATGACCTATTTTTGCCTTCTGTGTGTTGGGACGTAGGTGGCCTCTAGGACTACCCTACTTTTATGGTGATTTTAGGTATCTGAACTCCAGTCTGTGTCCTTGAGTTTAAGTACTTTAGTCACCAAGGCACTCTGCAGACTTATGCTTTCTTCAAAGCTGCATCCTTATCCTTTCTTTAGAGTAGACATTCCCATAAGACAGCTAAAGGCTCAGTGGCTAAAACACTAGACATATAAGTGTGAACAGCTCTGCTTGATCCCCTGACATGTGTAAAGCTACATACAATAGAGCTGTGATCATGAGGCTCCTATAGTGTTAGGATACGCTGAGACAGCAGATTGGAAGCTAAGAGAATATCTCTCCTAATATACAAAATTTTAAACAATAAGATCCCCACTTCAAAGAAGATAAAAGGCAAGGACCAACACCTATGGTAGTTTCATGAGTTCAGAAATTCATGGTGACAAAAGCCCCCCACACCCACATAAACATACACACATAAACATATATGCATACAGACTAAAATCTAGATACTCAAGGACAATACTGCAAAATTATATAAACATTTTGTTATCATATTCAGATAATTCCAATTATATATACTGATATCAGTGTCCTTGTGTATATGGAACACATCTCTATGAGTCTTTAATAGCTTCCTGATGTTCCTTATCTCCAATGAAAATAACTTCCTAATATTCATCTCTTATCCATAAGGACCCTTGAATTTGTGTCAATTTATGTACAATGCAAGTTTCCAGTTTTAAGCACCATTCCACTTTTGAAACCATGATCAAAGGAGAGGAGGTCCTTGTTCCCTTGAAGGCTTGAGGCCTTGGCATAGGGGAATGCTAGGGCGGTGGGGTGGGAGTGGGAGGCTAGGTGGGGGAGCATCCTCGTGGAGACAGTGGGGAAGGGGGTGGGTTGGGGGATTTTCAGAGGGGAAACTGGGAAGAGGGATAGCATTTGAAATGTAAATAAACAAAAAATAATAATAAAAGAAAGAAACCGGGATCAGCTTTACTCTGCACATAAAAGGCTGAATAGTCATTTTAAAGTTCATTTCACATCCTTGTATCATAGGTACTTGGAATCTGGTATGCAAATACTGGCAGGAAAGAATTTCCACATTCACTCACCTTCATGTAGTGTAAATAATGGTCCCATGCACACAATTGTATACTTAGGCAGCTATGATTAATACAAGCCTGATCACATATGTGTAATTTGAAAATTCTGCATTACTTTTCCTCCTTCAATGATCTTTGTACTTTTCTATCCTTATGGAATGTTTATAAATCTATTTTTCTGAGTGACTCATAATATTTGACTATGTTTAAGTTTCAATGTGCTGCTGTGATCCACTATTTATTTATTTATTTATTTATTTATTTATTTATTTATTTAGGCAAATGTTCAATTTAGGTTACTTTTCATATGCATTTTTAAAACTTTTGTCATTTTAATATCATGAATATTTTCAAATCTATCTTTTATTTAGAGAAATAATGTACTGATGTCAATTTATTGACTGTGTTATGAGCAGGTCATAGAATTATTTCCTCCTCCTCCTCCTGTTGAACTGAGCCAGTGAACCCATCTCTTTTTCCTCACTACACTGGCCTTTGATTGGTGCATGCAGTTCTCAATTGCTGTGAGAGCTGCACATTTCAGAATCCAAGTATAAGTGAGATCACATGATGTTTGTACCAGACAGTTTTGCTTTTAATAATGTTTTCCATTCCCAATCATGTTGTTGCAGATGACAGGATTTTCTAATTCTTAGGGATGAATAGTATTCTATTTGATATCAAATAGTTAAATATAGTTTTTAAAGAGAAAATATACCATAGTTAGTAGATAATGAATATTCTCAATATCACTAAAAATCAAGAAAGGGTAAATCAAGTCCACAATGAGATGCCATTTCCCTTTTTAAAATAATTATCCTAAGGCATAAAAAAATTACTGTTCCTCCCTCTCATCCTTGTCCCTGTAGATTTTGTCTTTTGAAAAATGTACTTCCTAGAAAGTCTTTGATAATGCCTAGTCCATGTGATGTCTCCTTTTAGATATTATGAATCATCTATTTTCTTTTTTCTGTGTTTTGGTTTTATCTTTGCTATTCATATTTTGACTTGTAGTATGTTAGTGTTTTGTTAATAAGTATATGGTTCAATAATTACTGAAGGAAAGTATTTCATAGAAATAAAGTCAGTATTCAGTTTGTAAAGTAAAACTTGCCTAAAATATGTCAATTAAATATATATTTAGGTGAGTATCTCCTTCTGGTGTACTTGTTTATTTATGTCAGAAGTAGAAAACAAAATATGTTGAGAAGCTTGAGGCTAATAGGCTTTAGTGCTAGGTAAACAAAGGTTTAGTTTCAAATAGAGTGCAACATCCATAGTCTCTAGACCCTCAATGGCTGAATAAATGAATGACTTATTCACCTGCTGGGTTTTGGGAGCCTTAATCAAAGAAATTTTCATGAGTCAACTTGAGCCATTAGTCATCCTAGGTTTATTCCTGTGTTGCAAAATGCTAACAGGAAAGAGATAAATTTATAGTTTAGACAGTTTGTCTTGGTTTCCCAGAGTTGACTAGTATTCTTGGCTCCCTACTTTTTCTTGTTAGGCTTTTGTTAAATTGATACAAGTAAAACAAAACTAAAGAGAAAGAACCTTCATTGGGAGAATGCTGCCAACAGATTTACCTGTCAGCCAGCCTGGTGAGAGTGTTTGTCTTCTGATGATTGAGATGGCCTGGTGGCCTGCGGGTCCTACCATTCCACAGCAAGAGATTCCAGATGGCATAAGAATGTTGGCTGAGAAAGCCATGGAGAGCAAGTCAATAAGCAACATTCTTCCATAGCTTCCACTACAGTCTCGCCTCCACATTTCTGCCTGGATTATTGCCCTCACATCCCTTCATGATGGACTATTAATTGGATGTGAAAGATGAAATAAACTCTTTCCTTCCCAAATTGCTTTTGGTCATGATGTTTTATTACAGCAGTAGAAGTCTATGTAAACTACCACTACACCCTTTCATTCAGCCAGTAATGGAAACCAAAGACAAAAGTATGCTAGGGAAGCTGCAGAGAGTTTATCTATCAGTGATGTCAAAGTTACTTGGGTAATGATCCTTTCTAGAATGAGCTATGATTCACTGGCTGTAAGAAATAATTTTAGAAAATAACTGCATTGCAATACACTTATTTAATTAATGATACATATAAAAAGTATTTCTCTTCTGAAATTCTTCGGTCATATTGGTGCTCACAAATAAAGTTTGTAGCAGTATGAAACTAATATTTTAGCAATTCTGATGACATATTAACCATAATTACTATTCTGAATTGATACTCATAATGCTGTCATATGGTTATTGATTCAGGAAATGATTTTTATTCAATGTATCTAGAAAAGAAGAGATATAAGAAACAATTTGCTTTTGTCTATTAGGGAATAGAAACCACAACTATTTTAACTTAGAGAGTGGACTCCCTTGCTTTGCGTAATGACAATCTAAGGAAGATTGATCATCATTACTTTGGATGGCTTCATCTCATCCATTGATGTTTTTTGTGACAACTGAGGTTGATGAGTGGAAAACTAAAAACATTCTGTGAACAGAATTTGGGAGACAGGTTTTGGATTTTTAGAATGAGCAATAGAGAGGATGAGGAACCACAGATTCCTGGGGCATGGTAGGTGGGTTGATCTTGGAAAACACAACGTGAAATAAAGCTCCAGGGAGTGTCTAGAAAATGAGCACGCTGAGTCATGTCTATTCATAAAATCCCCACAGAGAATTTGCTAGACAGTTGCATGCCGGTGAGTAAGTTGGCATGCTGGTCCACTCTCTAGATAGCGGTGAGACTCACTGAAAATTCTGGAATTTGTCTTCATTGCGTATATTATATTCTCCATCATATGACAGTATCTGACTTGAGAAAAGATTAAATTACACTGTCAGCTGCAAAATAATAAAGAATTATATTCTATGATATGAAGATATGTGATAAATGTTCAAAACAGACAATAGTTTAAGATGTATGACTTTTCAAGATATTTCCACTTCAGAGGTTCATTCACAAAATTGAGAAATCAAGGAAACGTCAAATAATCCACTGAAAATAAATTTTATTCTCAGATTAGGAGAAGTACAAAGTTCAAGTATTCAATAGGATTTTAATCTCTGAGAGACAAGGCCTCAGTGTCAGCTATTTTCATGAGTAAGCTAACATTGGATTTAGACAATTTTCTAGATCACTACAGTGATCTCTGTAATCTAGCATAATCATATATGGCTGCATGCAGCAGGTATATCTGTGATGAGAATTTTCAAAACAAAGGGTACAGCCCTGTGTCCCTATCTTTAATAACAATTATTAAAAAATAATATGGGCACAAGTCCTCCGAAGAGACTGTGTGCCCGCAGGTACCTGTGTTTTCCAATAAACCCTCTTGCTGATTGCATCCGAGTGGACTCGGCTCGGTCATTGGGCGCTTGGGACTCCTCCTGAGGGAAAGGTCCTCTCTGGGGATCTTTCATTATGGGGGCTCGCCCGGGGTTTGGAGACCCTCCGCCCAGAGATCACCAACCACCCACCGGGAGGTAAGCAGGCCGGCGTTTGTCTTGTCTGTTGTGTCTTGTCCTGTGAACGATCGATAAATAGGCTCAGATCTGGGGACTATCTGGGCGGGCCAGAGAAGGAGCTGACGAGCTCGGACTTCTCCCCCACAGCCCTGGAAGACGTTCTAAGGGTGGTTGGAGGAGAGGGAGATCCAGATCCGTGGCACCTCCGTCCGTTTTCGGAGGGATCCGCACCCTTGATGACTCCGACTAAATTTTATTGGAGTAGAGGATCCAAGACCCTCGCTGACTCCGTCTGAATTCTTGGTTTCAGTTTGGTACCGAAGCCTCGCGGCGCGTCTGTTTGTTACTTGTTTGACTGTTGGAATTGTTTGTCTTCTTTGTGACCTGACTGAGGTTTTCTGGATGTGTTGGTGTCTGTTAGTGTCTTTTTGACTTTTGTTTCATGTTTGAATTTGGACTGACGACTGTGTTTAAAATCTTGGACCGATGACTGTGTTTGAAATCATGAAACTGTTTGCTTTGTTCGTCGAAGAGTTTTACTTGGTCCCCTTAACGCTTAGTGAGTAAGAAACTTAATTTTGTGGACCCCGCTCTAGTGGCGGTGTGTTGGTTGATAGCCAAAGTTAATTTTTAAAACATAGTGTTTTGGGGGTTGGGGATTTAGCTCAGTGGTAGAGCTCTTGCCTAGCAAGCGCAAAGCCCTGGGTTCGGTCCCCAGCTCTAAAAAAAGGAAAGAAAAACAAAACAAAAACATAGTGTTTTATCTGTGCTTGTGCTCGCAGCCAGCTGTGATGAACTGGGAAACATTTAAATTTTGCTTGGGAGCAAAGAATCTTAAAGGCGGAGTTTCAGCCGGTATGACACTTAGTGCGTAGCTGCCTAAAAGATCAGAAATGCTGTCAACAGGCAAAAAAAAAAAAAAAAAAAAAAAAAAAGGGACAGGCTGTGTTAGAAATGCTACAGGAAGAATGATCTAAAAAGGCTGAGAGCTAGGTGGGGCTATAAGGAAAACACACAGTAGGAGAGCGCTCATTTAGAGAAGTTCTTTAAGGAAGCCTGCCTTATCTGCTGTCTTTATTCCAAGGGAGGAGTCAGTCTCCAGCACTAAATTACTTGGCGGTGGCCACAGTCAGGATTAAGGTTTTCTTTTCCATGGGCCTTTAACCCAGTGAGACGGTTTGGTAAAGGGCTGCTACTGAGGTCCTGATAGCCCCAGGTGAACTGGTTACGATTCTTTTTTCAGCCACCTGGCATCTAGCAACCAGGTTCTAACCATCTCTCCATCCTTTTGTTATTAGTTGTTACTAAAAGCCTAGTGTCATTTGGAGGCTAGTTCTCTTGAAAGACAGAGCCACTGAGCTGGCACTGAAGGGAGGTACTCCTTAAGGGAAAATCTAAGTCCAGAGAGACAACCTGTAACAGATAGACTGCCCCTCTGCTCACTTTTCTGTTTCACAGACACAAAGATTTTTTGTCCCAAGAAAGCCTCCTGGCTTAGCTGTGTGACTAAATGCTATTTGCCCTCTTCAGTGGACCTCTATTCTCGAGATTCCCTTGTTTTCTCACCATCCCATTTGAGATGCTTGTTAGTAACTATTACAGGTCTTCTTTACCACCGAGGAAAGACAAAATCCTACTAGAGGCCAGAAAAAATGTTCCAGACACGGATAGAAAGCCCTCGCTTCTGCCTGCTCTCTTCAGACGCCTGAAGGTAGGGAGTGCTCCAGGTCTGCCGCCAGGCTCCAAGGGTGGGTCTCTGAGGGGCTGGAAAATGCCCCACCAATCTGGCTAAGATAAAGAAAGGATATGAATAGAAAGTTACAGAAATTTGAAGGGCTAAGCTAAGTCGCTGAGAGTTAGTATAAGTTACAGAGAAAGTAAGGTTAAAAGAGAAAGAGGTAAAAAGAGCAGGAAGCTAGGGAAGAGAAGAGATAGAAAGTTAAGAAGAAGAAGTTAGAGAGCTAAAGAGAGATAAAAGATGAGAGAGGAACATATACTGGCCACAGTAGTTAGGGAACCTAGGAAGATAGTACCTGGCAACAGAAGAGAATCCCTGGCTAAAGATCAGCGTGCCTAATACAAAGAAAAAGGACACTGGGTCAGGGACTGCCCAAGAAGAACAAGAGGGGCCATTGGAGAGCTCCTTGGTCCTAGAGTGCTGGCTATGTACAGAGATAGAAGGGAAGTGTGGATACAGGGACCCAATGCTCTGTGCTCCTATGCCCCCCCCCAGTGGGCCAATATCTAAGGACCTTGAGTACAAGGGGCTACTGACAACGAACAATACCTATGGACTGCCCGAAGAATAGTGGACCTTGGCGTGGGCCGGGTAACCCACTAGTTCATGGTCATCCCTGACTGCCCCTATCCCTTGCTCATGAGAAAATTGCTCTCCAAATTGGCTTGCGTGGGCTGAAATGGCTGGGTGAGACCATGTGTATGCATATCTACAGACTATGTATGTGGAGCTTAAGACCTGTCTCAGTGCACCAGTACCTGATGCTGGGAGATGTGTGACTTAGTCCTGTTCTGCCTGGAACATATCACTCCTGCCAGCCGGGCACTAACAATTATCACCCAATCCAGGACTTAAGCTGTGATAGAGTGGCTGATGTCTTGCCTTTGAATAGTGTCCCAAAAGATGGGACCACTGGTCAGCTGCCATGGACTAGATTCTCTACCGGTTGGGGACAATCTGGTCACCTTGCTGCCCAATCTGGATCTGGAGTCACTGCAACATGAATGTCAAGCACTGGCAGAAGCCCATGGATGGAAGAAAGACCTCTGCAACTGGCTGATTGACCCCTGCTGAAAGCCGAGGACCTTGTCCACAGACGGGAACAGTTCTCTTCATGAATGAAGGTCAGAGACAAGTGGGTGCTGCCATGGTGGACAAAACGATGTCATCTGGGATGGCTGAACTTCTACCCCCCCAGCACATCAGCACTGCAGATGCCTTTGCCATCTCTTAGATGCCCTGATGAAGCCAACAACTGTGAGTACTATTCATTGCTCAGGGTATCAGGAGGGAAGAGATTCAGTGACATGGGGCAGTAACAAAGCAGATAAAGTGGCTCGGGAAATGGCTATGCAGGAGCCTATCCTGGTTGCAGGCCTGCAAGATTCAGCCACTGAGAACTAGGATCGGACTAAGGGATGGCCTCACTTAGAATGTAAAACAGAAGAAAAGGCCCAAATTGCTTAAACAAACAAACAAACAAACAAAAAGACAATGACGCACTTGAGGGGAAAGCTATACTCCCCAGAGAACAAAGAAAAGACTCACTTTGCCAAATACAGAAATGGACTCATTTAGGAGATAAAAAGTTTGTCCAAGTAGTTAACTGTATGTAATAGACTTTAAGATTTTAGCCGGAGAGGCAGTAGAAAGTATAAGGTATGACAATAAGTGAATGCTTAGCAAGCAAACAGGGCAAAGAGACCTAGAGAGTTTAGTGAAAAGTCGAAGTGAACTTCATTGAGATAAAACCAGAAAAATATAATCACAAGTATCTCCTAGTGCTTGTAGATACCTTTTCAGGAATAGATAGAAGCTTTCCTCACCAAACGAGAGACGGCCTCTGCAATCATCAAGAAGATACTGGAAGAAATCTTCCCCAGGTCTGGAATGCCCAAGGTAATCTGGTCAGACAACTGCCCTACTTTCGTTGCCAAGGTAAGCCAGGGTGTGGTCAAGTATTTAGAGGTCGATTGGAAATTACATTGTATTTACAGACCTCAAAGTTCAGGACAGGTAGAGTAAATAAATAGAACTCTAAAAGAGACCCTGACCAAATTGACCATGGAGACTGGCACAGACTGGGTGGCACTCCTTCCTTCTTGCTCTCTTCAGAGCAAGAAATACCCCTTCCAGATTCAGCCTTACCCCCTTTGAGATCTTTTATGGGGCCTCAGTTCCCCTGACTCTATTAGATGATGTTACTGAACCAACATGTCATAGTGCCATAGTAATAATGATTTGTGTGCCAGGCTAAAAGACCTACAGGTGATACAGAAAGAAATCTGATCACAGCTGGCAGCAGCCTATGCCCTGGAGACCCCTGAGACATCTCATCAGTTCCAGGTCGGAAGCAGCTACACTGAGCCCAGACACTCGAGCATCGCTGGAAAGGACTGTACCTGGTGCTACTGACCACCCTGACAGCCGTCAATTCTCAGCCCTCACCAGCCACATACTAGCTGTTGGGGCTGAGAGCTGAGACCAAGAGGGACACTCAGATCTTCAAAAAGCTCCCTAGACTTAAACATCAGATAAGTGGATACATCAGAAACTGACTGGGAGGTTGCTATAATGCTCACTTGAGGAGTGTGCTTTAGGAACAAGAATTTCATGTTTGCCCTCGTTCTATCAGGATAGGTGTGGAAATAGGCTTGATTTCTATTGCAAATGATGTAACATTGTTAGTACTCCTAACACTTCTTGGGACTGTGCCTCAGGGATCACAACCTGTATGAGTTTAGAAGTTCTGAAAGACAGTCATGACCTTGGTGTATAGGTTCAGATAGTGTCCAGATTGGAATCCTGATGCTAAAGACTTAGTAAGATACACACAAAAAAAAAGGAGTTGAGAAATACTTAGGGCTAAGGCTATCTAGGTGCTGCAAGGGCAGCACAAGGACATCTGCTGTTGCAATGCAAGGCTTATAGAGAATTCAGAACTGCCATTCAGGAGTAATTAAAGACTCCATGAATAAATTTAGAGAAAGGTTAGATAAAAGACAGAAAGACGGAGAAGCACATCAGGAATGGTTCGAGAGCTGGGTTCGTAGATCTCCTTGGATAACTACTCTGATATCTTCCCTTATGGGACCCTTCTTAGTTTTGCTTCTGCTCCTGATTATAGGTCCATGTATGTTAAAGAAACTAGTTAATAGGCTTGACTCCTACAGAAAGATAGAGACGCTTAACAAGGTTGGTTTGAGTCTTGGTTCACTCGGTCTCCCTGGATGACTACCCTACTCTCTGCTACAGCTGGGCCATTATTAATAATTTTCTTGGTTTTAGTTTTTGGACCCTGTGTGACAGAGACAACAGTACCAGTCAGTTAGGACAACTGGGGAGGCCAAATACAAGACTTGATATCAAAATTCTAAGATTAGAATTATTTAGTAGAAGGAGAAGGGAATGAAAGGAGAATTATACGAATTTTAGGTTTGGAGATACAAAATTAAAAGAATAAACCCCAAAAGGCCACAGACCGAGGGCTAAGCCCTACAGCCAGGACTAGCAGGCCATAAAGATAAAGGAGCACAGGAAACACTGTCTAGGCAGGACTGGCAAGCCATAAAGATAAGGAAAGGAATGCAGAACAGACCAGGAGTACCGGACCTGACTCACAGGCCACCTGGCAGGAAGAGATAAGCCCCCAACCCCCGACATCCAGGATGCCCCAAACCTGCCAACGTGTGTAGCTATACCTTATTACCTCATCATGTGAAATAGCCAATCATATGTGAACATGTCTATGTGCCTCGTTTGAATCCACCAATCCCTGTAACTATGCATCTGCTTCTGTACGCCCGCTTCTGCTTCCCCAATCCCTATAAAAGCCCCATGCTGGAGCTGCTGGGCGCACAAGTCCTCCGAAGAGACTGTGTGCCCGCAGGTACCTGTGTTTTCCAGTAAACCCTCTTGCTGATTGCAAAAAAAAAATAATAATAATATGAAGTAGCTCTATGGCATCAAGTCCTATTATGTCGGGTGCCCAATGTCCCGCCAGCAAGAACGACGCACGGCAACAGGATTCTTCTGAGAGCAAGCCTTTACTGTGTTACAGCTCTTCTTAGTGTTACAGCTCTTCTCAGTGTTATAGCTCTTCTCAGTGTTACAGCTCTCTTGAACAGGGACCCCGAGCAGCAAAGTCGCTCGACTTATATACACAACAGTATGCTAATTATCTCTCAGGGATTGGTGGGGCATGGATCACCCCACTATCACCCCACTACTTGTCCTCCAGGGATTGGCGGAGAATGAATCACCTCATTAGCATATTAACGGTCAACTGACACCTGGTGCATAAACCGCACATGTGCAGTACCGCTGTTCACCACTAGAGGGAGCCCTAGCAAGGGGACAAGCCTGCACATGCACAGTAAGTCCTTTATATCCAGACAAGGCTGGATGTCGGCGCCATCTTTGTTTCGCCGCGCCGCTCTCTACATCTCCCCCTTTTTTGTTTAATAAAATGACTGGTCTAGATCTGGGTGTCACGTCAATCTTGTCATTGCTCCTGTCTTAGGTTGTTCTCATCCAAACTTGGCCTTACCCATCATAGAGTTACCCTATCGCCACCGGGCCCCATGTCTTGGGTTGGTCCGAGCTCGAGGAAAGTTGTGTGTCCCTGGATACAATGACTCCACATGACTGTGACAAAAATGATCTAGGGCGAACTCTTGATCTTTCAAAGAGGCCATCCATATGTTGGGAGAAGTACCCTTTTTAATGGTGGTCATAGCCTGGTAAACAACCACTTTGTGTCTGGCACGTTCTCTTTTTAAACGGCCAATAAGCCAGAGACCTACTCCGCATCCCAGGAGGACAATAGCTCCCCGGGACAAACTTGCCCGCCCACTCCTTAAAAAGGGAGAAAGCATTGGTAACCCATGAGGTAAAGTCTTCAACTGTGATGGGGTCCAGCCTAGTGCTGTTGAGGACAGCAATCTGCATCAGCAATTGTCTTGATAGTTGCTCTGCTTTCATGGACCAGTTTCCTTTCAGATAATTCGAGATTTCTTTGCTCTGTTGAAAATTTTGAGAAAAGTTAGTTCGCAAAGGAATAATGCATAAACCTCTAAGGGAGGAAACACAAGGCAGCTATGTCATATGATACAGTGCTTCAATTTGTTCTTGAATTAAATCTATCCTTTGATTGGCTAATAGAAGGCCAGATGCCAAATGGGTATTAAATTCTTCTTGTATCTCTAGCGCCACTGCAGTTCTTTCTACAATCCAGCCGTCTGTATTTGATTGGTCATAGCGATTGCAGCTGTGGTAGCTGTGGCAGCAGACAGCACAATGGCTGAAATTATGGCTGCCGTAATTCCAAAATCTCTTTTGGCTCTCAGCAAATTAAGAATAGGAAAGCTATCTGGGTTTGCCTCCACTGGGATTGGCACAAAGGAGGGAATCTTAACCATCACTGCGGTGTCATTGGTGCCATCCCAGCATTCAGCTAAATAGCAGACTACATCAGAGCTTTTACAATTTAAAGCACCACTGCTTACATTAGTGCTTATCAGAAAAAAGGTGATCTAGCACATACTGAAGTACTAGTGGCAGTATTATTTACCAAGAGGTTATTATATTGAATATTAATCAACCTGGTATCACCTTTTTCTGGGAGCTGAAACATTATACAGCACGAAGTTCTCTCCCATCAACCTAGCAAAGGGGGTCAGGGATGTATATGCCCCTTGCTCATTGGACAGCACCCATTGAAACCAAGGCCAGAGATTATGCTTGCCAGTCTTATTCTCAAAACAGTAGAATTGCTATGAACTGGCATGGGTACTGGCCAGGATCTGGCAATAGCCCACAGAGTGAGCAAATTAACCTGTATTACCATTCCCAGTAGTAACAGTAGGGTTCGTAGTCTCATCTTCAGGAAGAGCAGAAGACAATCTTCGAGTCAAATGCTCGGGTACCCAAATTGGATTTTCTTGATTCTGAGGAAAAACACAAATTGCTCCCCTAGATCTCGAAATCACGGGATCTGGGCCATGCCATTCATCAGTTAAGACATCCTTCCACTTTACTTCTGCATTAGTTATAGGTGTAGTAGCAGCATGGCGATCCGCAGCAGAGCGGCCATGCGCATCCAAAATTAAGAAATTTAGAGTAAAAAGAGCTAAAGAAAGTTGTTCTTTTGGTGTTTGGCCGCTGACAATTCCCTCTTTTTGTTTTTGTATAAGCTCTCTTAAGGTACGATGTACTCTTTCCACAATTCCTTGACCTTGGGGATTGTACGGTAAGCCTGTAGTATGACCGACCTGTATTGTCTGGCAAAATGCCTGAAAGGACTTTGCAGTGTAGGCAGGCCCCGGTGTCTGTCTTGAGACTATCAGGCTTTCCCCAGGCTGCCCATGCCTCTAAGCAATGGCTAATGGCATTACGAGCCTTTTCACCAGTCATCAGAATAGCTTGTATAATACCGGAACAGGTATCAACAGAAACATGAGCATATTTTAAATTTTTACCAGTTTTATGTCAACTTTCTGTTATCAATGTTACATTTTTTTAAACCATATCCAATAACTTAAAAGCCAATAGTCCATAACCAAGGCATGTAGAGAATATTCATACATTTAAAACCAGTCAGAAAACAAAATTGAAATGGCTACACATATCTTAGCTATAGGTGCAAGGCTCCAAGGGCCAATTGAAACTGCTTTTTTAAGAGAAGCACCTTGTCACTTGCTAAATCTCCTTGAGACCAGGAATCCAAGTAGGCACACTCAAGTTTATCTTTTTGTTTGATTCTCCTGAATAAATTTTCAGGCGGTCTACCTCTATCAAATCTGATCAGTATGACTCTGTGAGGTTTCCAGAGCCTAATCACATACCTAGCAATAGCCTCAACTTGAGCCACAACAAAAGCTGCACTGACCCCATTTTTTATCTCTACCTTCTCTCTGTTCCTTTTATCTCATTTTCTTTTCTTTTTTTCTTTCGAGACCTTTTCTCCCTCTGACATACTTTCTTACTGTTCTGCAAGGACCCTCTGACCTGTCCTAACGGGTCTAATGGCTTCCTCACATCGTTTATCCTCGAAGCAGGCAGGGACCATTTGCCAAAGAGGTTTTGGTCTGGGCTTAAGCTTGCCGTCAGTGGCTTCTCTATCCCACACAAAGAAAAAAAGAAACAAAATTACCAGCCTTGCCCACAAAGGATCCATAACTTTAGGTTTCTACACAGTGGCTCTCCACCTAGGCCCATATCTTTCTTCCTCATATATGGCTGCCTCTTCCTCTAATTCCTCCTCCTCGGACTCTGACAACTCTTGCTCAGAGTCACTGCCAGCCAGTTCTAAGGCTTCTAATTCTTTTAATAGATACAAAGTATCCTCTCCGGATGACTTGTACTTCGTCCTCCGGGGCATACCTATTTTTTCCTCTGGTGGCGTTTCTTCTGCCTTTTGTATCTTTTTCACTTTTGTTTTAGTAACCTTTTTCTTTTTGCGCGCTCCTAATTTCTCACTCCACTTTGTTTCTGACATGCTCTCTTAAATCCAAAAAGGGGGCATGCCTCTCAGAAGCCTAATTTCTCACTCTGCTCCGTTTCTGACAGGCTCTCTTCCAAAAAGGGGCATGCCTATCGAAGCTTACCTTTTAATTTACCTTCTCGCAGTTCTGAATCCTCTTCAGCACACTGAAGGGTCCCCTCGGCACCGGCGATGTTGGTTCCCGGGTTTCGGCACCACTTGTCTCGCGCCCAATGCCCCACCAGCAAGAACGACGCGCGGCAACAGGATTCTTCTGCGAGCAAGCCTTTACTGTGTTACAGCTCTTCTTAGTGTTACAGCTCTTCTCAGTGTTACAGCTCTTCTCAGTGTTACAGCTCTCTTGAACAGGGACCCCGAGCAGCAAAGTCGCTCGACTTATATACACAACAGTATGCTAATTATCTCTCAGGGATTGGTGGGGCATGGATCACCCCACTATCACCCCACTACTTGTCCTCCAGGGATTGGCGGAGAATGAATCACCTCATTAGCATATTAACAGTCAACTGACACCTGGTGCATAAACCGCACATGTGCAGTACCGCTGTTCACCACTAGAGGGAGCCCTAGCAAGGGGACAACCCTGCACATGCACAGTAAGTCCTTTATATCCAGACAAGGCTGGATGTCGGCGCCATCTTTGTTTCGCCGTGCCGCTCTCTACACTATTAGCCCTTGGTAATCATAGGGATGGAGTTTGGATTCTTATCAAAGAAAAAGAGGAAAATTCCCAAAAGGAAAACAGAAACCTTTGCTAACCATGGTCATGTTGTGAGAAGAGTCTTGGAGATAATATTTAAAGTGTAGACATGGAGACACCGCCGGAACCTGAAGGAAACAGACCGGATAAACAGTTCTCTGCACCCAAATCCCGTGGGAGGGAGAGCTAAACCTTCAGAGAGGCAGACAAGCCTGGGAAACCAGAAGAGACTGCTCTCTGCACACACATCTCGGACGCCAGAGGAAAACACCAAAGGCCATCTGGAACCCTGGTGCACTGAAGCTCCCAGAAGGGGCGGCACAGGTCTTCCTGGTTGCTGCGGCCGCAAAGAGCCCGTGGGCAGCACCCCGCGAGTGAACTTGAGCCTCGGGACCACAGGTAAGACCAACTTGTATGCTGCAAGTGACCTGCCTGGTGAACTCAAGACACAGGCCCACAGGAACAGCTGAAGACCTGTACAGAGGAAAAACTACACGCCCGAAAGCAGAACACTCTGTCCCCATAACTAGCTGAAAGAAAACAATAAAACAGGTCTACAGCACTCCTGACACACAGGCTTATAGGGACAGTCTAGCCACTGTCAGAAATAGCAGAACAAAGTAACACTAGAGATAATCTGATGGCGAGAGGCAAGCGCAGGAACCCAAGCAACAGAAACCAAGACTACATGGCAACATCGGAGCCCAATTCTCCCACCAAAACAAACATGGAATGTCCAAACACACCAGAAAAGCAAGATCTAGTTTCAAAATCATATTTGATCATGATGCTGGAGGACTTCAAGAAAGACATGAAGAACTCCCTTAGAGAAACACAGGAAAACTTTAATAAACAAGTAGAAGCCTACACAGAGGAATCGCAAAAATGCCTGAAAGAATTCCAGGAAAACATAAATAAACAAGTAGAAGCCCATAGAGAGGAGACACAAAAATCCCTGAAAGAATATCAGGAAATCATAAATAAACAAGTAAAAGCCCATAGAGAGGAGTCACAAAAATCCCTGAAAGAATTCCAGGAAAACACAATCAAACAGTTGAAGGAATTAAAAATGGAAATAGAAGCAATCAAGAAAGAACACATGAAAACAACCCTGGATATAGAAAACCAAAAGAAGAGACAAGGAGCTGTAGATACAAGCGTCACCAACAGACTACAAGAGATGGAAGAGAGAATCTCAGGAGCAGAAGATTCCATAGAAATCATTGACTCAACTGTCAAAGATAATGTAAAGCAGAAAAAGCTACTGGTCCAAAACATACAGGAAATCCAGGACTCAATGAGAAGATCAAACCTAAGGATAATAGGTATAGAAGAGAGTGAAGACTCCCAGCTCAAAGGACCAGTAAATATCTTCAACAAAATCATAGAAGAAAACTTCCCTAACCTAAAAAAAGAGATACCCATAGGCATACAAGAAGCGTACAGAACTCCAAATAGATTGGACCAGAAAAGAAACACCTCCCGTCACATAATAGTCAAAACACCAAACACACAAAATAAAGAAAGAATATTAAAAGCAGTAAGGGAAAAAGGTCAAGTAACATATAAAGGCAGACTTATCAGAATCACACCAGACTTCTCGCCAGAAACTATGAAGGCCAGAAGATCCTGGACTGATGTCATACCGATCCTAAGAGAACACAAATGCCAGCCCAGGTTACTGTATCCTGCAAAACTCTCAATTAACATAGATGGAGAAACCAAGATATTCCATGACAAAACCAAATTTACACAACATCTTTCTACAAATCCAGCACTAGAAAGGATAATAAATGGTAAAGCCCAACATAAGGAGGCAAGCTATACCCTAGAAGAAGCAAGAAACTAATCGTCTTGGCAACAAAACAAAGAGAATGAAAGCACACAAACATAACCTCACATCCAAATATGAATATAACGGGAAGCAATAATCACTATTCCTTAATATCTCTCAACATCAATGGCCTCAACTCCCCAATAAAAAGACATAGATTAACAAACTGGATACGCAACGAGGACCCTGCATTCTGCTGCCTACAGGAAACACACCTCAGAGACAAAGACAGACACTACCTCAGAGTGAAAGGCTGGAAAACAATTTTCCAAGCAAATGGTCAGAAGAAGCAAGCTGGAGTAGCCATTCTAATATCAAATAAAATCAATTTTCAACTAAAAGTCATCAAAAAAGATAAGGAAGGACACTTCATATTCATCAAAGGAAAAATCCACCAAGATGAACTCTCAATCCTAAATATCTATGCCCCAAATACAAGGGCACCTACATATGTAAAAGAAACCTTACTAAAGCTCAAAACACACATTGCACCTCACACAATAATAGTGGGAGATTTCAACACCCCACTCTCATCAATGGACAGATCATGGAAACAGAAATTAAACAGAGATGTAGACAGACTAAGAGAAGTCATGAGCCAAATGGCTTAACAGATATTTATAGAACATTCTATCCTAAAGCAAAATGATATACCTTTTTCTCAGCTCCTCATGGTACTTTCTCCAAAAATTGACGATATAATTGGTCAAAAAACGGGCCTCAACAGGTACAGAAAGATAGAAATGATCCCATGCATGCTATCGGACCACCACGGCCTAAAACTGGTCTTCAATAACAATCAAGGAAGAATGCCCACATATACGTGGAAATTGAACAATGCTCTACTCAGTTATAACCTGGTCAAGGAAGAAATAAAGAAAGAAATTAAAACTTTTTAGAATTTAATGAAAATGAAGGTACAACATACCCAAACTTATGGGACACAATGAAAGCTGTGCTAAGAGGAAAACTCATAGTGCTGAGTGCCTGCAGAAAGAAACAGGAAAGAGCATATGTCAGCAGCTTGACAGCACACCTAAAAGCTCTAGAACAAAAAGAAGCATATACACCCAGGAGGAGTAGAAGGCAGGAAATAATCAAACTCAGAGCTGAAATCAACCAAGTAGAAACAAAAAGGACCATAGAAAGAATCAACAGAACCAAAAGATGGTTCTTTGAGAAAATCAACAAGATAGATAAACCCTTAGCCAGACTAACGAGAGGACACAGAGAGTGCGTCCAAATTAACAAAATCAGAAATGAAAAGGGAGACATAACAACAAATTCAAAAAATCATCAGATCTTACTATAAAAACCTATATTCAACAAAACTTGAAAATCTTCAGGAAATGGACAATTTCCTATACAGATACCAGGTACCGAAGTTAAATCAGGAACAGATAAACCAGTTAAACAACCCCATAACTCCTAAGGAAATAGAAGCAGTCATTAAAGGTCTCCCAACCAAAAAGAGCCCAGGTCCAGACGGGTTTAGTGCAGAATTCTATCAAACTTTCATAGAAGACCTCATACCAATATTATCCAAACTATTCCTCAAAATTGAAACAGATGGATCACTACCGAATACCTTCTACGAAGCCACAATTACTCTTATACCTAAACCACACAAAGACACAACAAAGAAAGAGAACTTCAGACCAATTTCCCTTATGAATATCGACGCAAAAATACTCAACAAAATTCTGGCAAACCGAATCCAAGAGCACATCAAAACAATCATCCTCCATGACCAAGTAGGCTTCATCCCAGGCATGCAGGGATGGTTTAATATACGGAAAACCATCAACGTGATCCATTATATAAACAAACTGAAAGAACAAAACCACATGATCATTTCATTAGACGCTGAGAAAGCATTTGACAAAATTCAACACCCCTTCATGATAAAAGTCCTGGAAAGAATAGGAATTCAAGGCCCATACCTGAACATAGTAAAAGCCATATACTGCAAACTAGTTGCTAACATTAAACTAAATGGAGAGAAACTTGAAGCAATCCCACTAAAATCAGGGACTAGACAAGGCTGCCCACTCTCTCCCTACTTATTCAATATAGTTGTTGAAGTTCTAGCCAGAGCAATCAGACAGCAAAAGGAGGTCAAGGGGATAGAGATCAGAAAAGAAGAAGTCAAAATATCACTATTTGTAGATGTTATGATAGTATATTTAAGTGATCCCAAAAGTTCCACCAGAGAACTACTAAAGCTGATAAACAACTTCAGCAAAGTGGCTGGGAATAAAATTAACTCAAATAAATCAGTTGCCTTCCTCTATACAAAAGAGAAACAAGCCGAGAAAGAAATTAGGGAAACGACACCCTTCATAATAGACCCAAATAATATAAAGTACCTCGGTGTGACTTTAACAAAGCAAGTAAAAGATCTGTACAATAAGAACTTCAAGACACTGAAGAAGGAAATTGAAGAAGACCTCAGAAGATGGAAAGATCTCCCATGCTCATGGATTGGCAGGATTAATATAGTAAAAATGGCCATTTTACCAAAAGCAATCTACAGATTCAATGCAATCCCCATCAAAATACCAATCCAATTCTTCAAAGAGTTAGACAGAAAAATTTGCAAATTCATCTGGAATAACAAAAAACCCAGGATAGCTAAAACTATCCTCAACAATAAAAGGACTTCAGGGGGAATCACTATCCCTGAACTCAAGCAGTATTACAGAGCAATAGTGATAAAAACTGCATGGTATTGGTACAGAGACAGAGAGATAGACCAATGGAATAGAATTGAAGACCCAGAAATGAACCCACACACCTATGGTCACTTGATTTTTGACAAAGGAGCCAAAACCATCCAATGGAAAAAAGATAGCATTTTCAGCAAATGGTGCTGGTTCAACTGGAGGGCAACATGTAGAAGAATGCAGATCGATCCATGCTTATCACCCTGTACAAAGCTTAAGTCCAAGTGGATCAAGGACCTCCACATCAAAGCAGACACACTCAAACTAATAGAAGAAAAACTAGGGAAGCATCTGGAACACATAGGCACTGGAAAAAACTTCCTAAACAAAACACCAATGGCTTACACTCTAAGATTAGGAATCGACAAATGGGATCTCATAAAACTGCAAAGCTTCTGTAAGGCAAAGGACACTGTGGTTAGGACAAAACGGCAACCAACAGATTGGGAAAAGATCTTTACCAATCCTACAACAGATAGAGGCCTTATATCCAAAATATACAAAGAACTCAAGAAGTTAGACCGCAGGGAAACAAATAACCCTATTAAAAACTGGGATTCAGAGCTAAACAAAGAATTCACAGCTGAGGAATGCCGAATGGCTGAGAAACACCTAAAAAAATGTTCAACATCTTTAGTCATAAGGGAAATGCAAATCAAAACAACCCTGAGATTTCACCTCACACCAGTGAGTATGGCTAAGATCAAAAACTCAGGGGACAACAGATGCTGGCGAGGATGTGGAGAAAGAGGAACACTCCTCCATTGTTGGTGGGATTGCATACTGGTACAACCATTCTGGAAATCAGTCTGGAGGATCCTCAGAAAATTGGACATTGAACTGCCTGAGGATCCATCTATACCTCTCTTGGGCATATACCCAAAAGATGCCCCAACATATAAAAAAGCCACGTGCTCCACTATGTTCATTGCAGCCTTATTTATAATAGCCAGAAGCTGGAAAGAACCCTGATGCCCTTTAACAGAGGAATGGATACAGAAAATGTGGTACATCTACACAATGGAATATTACTCAGCTATCAAAAACAACGACTTTATGAAATTCGTAGGCAAATGGTTGGAACTGGAAAATATCATCCTGAGTGAGCTAACCCAACCACAGAAAGACATACATGGTATGCACTCATTGATAAGTGGTTATTAGCCCAAATGCTTGAATTACCCTAGATGCCTAGAACAAATGAAACTCAAGACGGATTATCAAAATGTGAATGCTTCACTCCTTCTTTAAAAGGGGAACAAGAATACCCTTGGCAGGGAAGAGAGAGGCAAAGATTAAAACAGAGACTGAAGAAACCCCCATTCAGAGCCTGCCCCACATGTGGCCCATACATATACAGCCACCCAATTATACAAGATGGATGAAGCAAAGAAGTGCAGACCGACAGGAGCCGGATGTAGATCGCTCCTGAGAGACACAGCCAGAATACAGCAAATACAGAGGTGAATGCCAGCAGCAAACCACTGAACTGAGAATAGGACCCCCGTTGAAGGAATCAGAGAAAGAACTGGAAGAGTTTGAAGGGGCTCGAGACCCCATATGTACAACAATGCCAAGCAACCAGAGCTTCCAGGGACTAAGCCACTACCTAAAGACTATACATGGACTGACCCTGGACTCTGACCTCATAGGTAGCAATGAATATCCTAGTAAGAGCACCAGTGGAAGGGGAAGCCCTGGGTCCTGCTAAGACTGAACTCCCAGTGAACTAGACTGGTGGGGGGAGGGCGGCAATGGGGGGAGGGTTAGGAGGGGAACACCCATAAGGAAGGGGAGGGGGGAGGGGGATGTTTGCCCGGATACCGGGAAAGGGAATAACACTCGAAATGTATAGAAGAAATACTCAAGTTAATAAAAAAGAATAAAATGTAAAAAAAAATAAAATAAAATAAAAAAAAGAATAAATCCAGGGGTTGGGGATTTAGCTCAGTGGTAGAGCCCTTGCCTAGCAAGCAAAAGGCCCTGGGTTTGGTCCCCAGCTCCAAAAAAAAAAAAAAAAAAAAAAAGAAAAGAAAAGAAAAGAAAAAGAGAAAAAGAATAATTCCACATAAAATTGGCCTGCAGTCAAGATTGTGGCAACATCCTTGATTAATGATTAATGTGGAAGGCCTAGGCCAGGGTGGTACCATCCCTGGGCTGGTGGTCCTGAGTTGTACACACAAAAGCAAGCCAGTAAAGAGTATTCTTCCATGGTTTCTGTTTAAAAAAAAATAAAGTGTAGACACTGAATCTATGATGTCTTGATTTCTGGGTATGGAAACTATCATAGCATTATTTGCAACACATTTATTATTATTATTATTATTATTATTATTATTATTATTATGTGATTAACACATCCCTAATCACACAAATACATATGTATTCATGCTGTTAATATAGTCATCATATTGATACAATTGTGGTTTACTTCGGGGGTGACAAGACACTATTTTTTCCAACTTGTGGGAAAATGTGAGTTTCCTCACCTGAAAGAATTACAGTGAATGATATGCTGTAAGTGAAAGTGAAATTGTATTTAGGAATTTTATAATCTCCTACTCTTTCAAGCTCTAGCCCTTCTCCACTGGTCACCTCTATATTACACTATATATTACATGAAGTTCACTTTGCTCTAAATTTTGAGAAAGAGTTAATAGTAATAAAAATATATAAGAGGAGGCAGAGAGACCAACTGTGAATGCCTTCTACTGCTTTATGCTGCACCAATCGCTCTATTGCTGTGACAAAAATACTCTGAGTTAAGGGAGAGGGGTTTATGGCAGTTCATAGTTTAAGGGTACAGTTTACCATGGAAAGGAAATTGTGATGGCTGGAACTTCAGAAGCATCTTCCTTCTTCCATGCAATCTCCTATCTAGCTCAGGGAATAGTGCTACCCATAGTGGGTAGACCTCCCTACCTTAACTAAACACATCAAGATAATCCTCCCTGTCTTCTGCATTCACAGAGGCCATATACTAAATGATTCTATATTTGATCGTGTTGATGACTGACATGTTAAGGGTTTAGCTCTTATTTGTTTTACATAGACCCTCTTTCGAGCTACTGTGAATGACTTGGAGGTTTGGGGTTTTGTTGTCGTTGTTGTTGCTGTTGTTGTTTGTTTTGGTGTTTGTTTGATTTCTTGCTGCCTCACTCATTTTTAAAAATAAGATAGGCAATGACACTAGAGATTATAAAATCCTATTGCTTAAAGCTGTTTCGCCACCTCTTTTAGATTTTTTGATTCTGTGTGAGATACTGTTAGTTAAATCCCAAACAGGTAGATTGTTCATGTGTAACTCTGGGTCAGCCATTTTGGTGACAAAAACCAAAAGTTTTTGGTTTCTTTTTACTTTTAAGGACATAATTTTCATAAGAGGTGACATAAAATGGTTATAATGAGATGTTTAGAATGTTTATGACACAGTCTAATTATATACACCAATCTATTGAAATTTAAATGCCATCCTTTGCACTGTTGCAGCTTTGCAGTTTGTTCCTATGAGTGATATATGTGATACTGAGATATATTTTACATTGAAACATACAAAGTAATAGCCTAATTAAAAAAGATACGGCTTTAAGAGGAGGAATAATTATAAGGAAATGGTGCCAAGTTGCCAAGGAGAATTTATTATCATCTAAATAAACAATAGCCAACACTTCACAGATGAACAAATGGAGGTTTCAGGCTCTTTCTTTCTTTTTCTTTTTCTTTTTCTTTTTTTTTTTTTCTGAGGTGGGGACTGAACCCAGGGCCTTGTGCTTGCTAGACAAGCACTCTACCACTGAACTAAATCCCCAACCCCCGGTTTCAGGCTCTTGAGGTCATGGCCACACCATTCTATTTTCCCTTTTTGTAGTAGTATATCAAAGAATTTGTTCTGTTTCCCCTGTGACCTTGTAATGGAGAGCAAGCAAGTCTCTCTGTCACCTGAAGGATTTCATTTCAGAAAAGACACCATGATATACTGAGTATTTTAAGCTTGCCATTGTTCATCTAAAATAGACTGTACAATGTGAGTATATGTTCTGAATTCTGTTTGCTTGGTGTGCTCATTACTTCATGTCAATTTACAGAATGGTGATTTCTCAGACCTTCCATACATTCTTTTCCAAAACAGGTCAAGCAAGTGGACTGATACTATTTATGTATGTGTTTATAGACTTGGAGGAAGCTAGGCAATAATCTGGGTGTGAGACAAGTAGGTAAACACTGAAGACACCTTTCCCTGTGGGTGATAAGTGTTACACAGAACTTGAAGTTTGGAAATCAGGACATCCAGTTTTTAGTTCAGGTCAAGGACAATCTTGTCATAATTTACAAAGGCAGAGAGAAGTTGTCTTTCCTTTTCTTACATTCATTTTTATTCTATACTCTTTAAGGGGCATATACATAATT
Organism: Rattus norvegicus; assembly: GCF_021556685.1. Lineage (NCBI taxonomy): Eukaryota > Metazoa > Chordata > Mammalia > Rodentia > Muridae > Rattus > Rattus norvegicus. The sequence continues at coordinate 15,553,692 of NC_141541.1, read as the reverse complement.
GCCCCAAAAGCAAATTCAGTCATTTCTGATTTTTTTTCTTAAAGCAATCCACTTTATTTGGAATATTTTCTAAGTCCTCTCCAGTGGAATCAGGTCCAAGTCCCAATACTCCATCCATAACTCTGTTTTGGATATGCCTTTCTATTTATTATAGAAGTCTACAGTTCTCTGTTACCTCTCTGAAAATCTTACACTAGTTTTCCATTTTGATACATATAATTTTTTATTCAATTTATCATTCTGAAATTCCTTATGTGATGTGTCTAAATGAGAACTTGGTTTATATTAATCAAAATTTAGATGAAAAAGCCAATGGTAGATATTGAAATTGATGTGGTATGTGAAGTTTTGTTTAGGAAAAGATACACATTTTTGCTCTAAGCATCATAGAGACACCCTGGGAACAGAATGCCATGTCTATTCCACAGCTTGTCCAATCATTCCCCAGTTTCCTTCTCTTGGAATAAGAACCTAGTGTCTACCCAGTGCATGACATCAAGTAACATTCTTCTAGATGATTCATGTCTTTCCAAAACAGCTTCTCTTATTCCTCAGTTTATCAGTGATATCTCATGAACAACTAGCTAAGGTTTGTGTTAAAAAGTTAATCTCTTTTGTGGTACTAGTAAGTGAACATCTTTAGAGTCAGACTAAAATTTCTTTTGATAAACACTTCACCTCAAATTGGTTACCTTCTTGACAGTGTTCAAAATATATACAAGGTAACAGTAGCAAGCTGAGACTGAGAATTTAAGAATACAGACTCTTTAATACAAGAGGATACCATGATAAAAAACTCAAGACAGGCTTTGGTGCTAAGTTAACACTTAGTCTACCTGCTAGTGTCATCCATATGTCCTGGCCTGTGTTTAGGTATTTTCATAAGAGACAATGACCACTCGAGCCAGCAGAGACAGCTGAATTTCATCAACTTGTCACTCACTGTACATACCAGTTGAAAAGTCATGGACCTGTGCAGAGTTTCGTTTGTAGAACAGAGCAAAACATTAATAAAAACAGGCAGAATACGTTCATCATAAGCTCTGAGGTTGTTTTTAATTTATTCATTTTTTGTGTTTTGTATTGTTTTATTGTTATTTAATGTGCCTTACAGATCAAGACAGATCTAGATTCTCAGTAAGACTCCATCATTCTATGTCTGATATCTTCAGGCCTGTAGAGAGGTAGCTAATGCCTGTTCTGTGATCTTTGCTTAATAGTTTATATTTTATGGAAGTAGCATTGGTTATCAATTTAAAAAATAAAGAAGGAAAGAAAGAAATTCACCCCCATTTCATCACAAGTGCTTTACTGTCCTTTCCAGTTACAGTCATTGTAAAGTTGTTAGATAGGTTTTCATACAGATTTCTAAACTATAGTCTTCTCATAGACTAACCTTCTTTCCACCTCAATGGTATTTTTCATAAGCCCATATCATCCCTTGTTAAGTCAGTGTTTAATTTCTTATATGTTCAGGTAAAGAGAGTTAGAAAATTAAGAAAGTTAGTGTCTTATAATTTAACACAGGGGAACTCTGTGTCTTAGGAATTTCAAGAGGAAGTGAGAAATGGCAAATGCCCAGTGATCTAATCAGTGCCTGGTATCACATGAACTGGAAAAAGAGCTTTTTAAAAAGAATTTCAATCAAAAGAACAAAATAGCCCTTTCAGCCAGTGCATTACACAGGAGCAGATCATCAGCACACCAGCCCCTCTGAAGGTCCCAGAGTCTGAAGGCTTCCCAGGAGATCTGCTGCACCCAGGGCAACAGGCAAGTGGCCCAGATAAATAACCTTAGCAGTGGGGACCTCTGAGCAGCTCAGCAAATGTGGGATCCCTCCCTTCCACTGGATCTCCACCTTGCTTCCAGCCTACACCCTCTGCCTGGGCATATAATTATGATTTCTACCCCTCTGAAGATCCCACATTATGAAAACCTCTCAGGAGATATGCTGCAGCCTGGATCACAGGTCTTCCAGGAGAACTGCAACAACTCAGGAACACTGGAGTCAGGCTCAAGATAGAGATACCCAGGCCAGTTAATACCAAAGATAAACAGATGGTGAGAGGCAAGATGAAGACCATAAACAACAGAAGTCAATATACTTTGGCGCCATCAGAACCTAGTTCTCCTACCACAGAAATCCCTGATGTGGTGGTTTGTATATGCTTGGCCCAGTGACTGGCACTATTATAAAAGTGTTGCCTTGTTGGAGAAGGTGTGTCACTGTAGGTATAGGCTTAAGGTCCTCACCCTAGCTGCCTGGAAGTCAGTATTCTGCCAGAAGCCTTCAGATGAAGAAGTAGACCTCTCAGGTCCTCCTGTACCATGCCGGCCTGAATTCTGCCATGTTACTGCCTTGATGATACTGGACTGAACCTCTGAACATATAAGCCAACCCCGACTAAATGTTGTCCTTGTTAATGGAAGACTGACTTCCAGGAGGCTAGGGTGAGGCCTTAAGCTCACACCCACAGTAGCATACCTATTTCAAGAAGGCCACACCTTATAATAGTGCCACTCCCTGTCCCAAGCATCACAAATCATCACTATCTAAACCATCACATTCCATCACTAGTGGAAGGGTAAGTGAGGGAAAATATTGTGATTTAAGCTGGGTCCCATGCGTCAAGCAGCTTGGAAGTAATTCAGGAATGTATTCATTGCATTTAGAGGGTACATAGGATAAGATGAGAAATTGGAATCTTTGTTTTGAGAGACGATGAAGAGTCACCCCTATACTCAGAGCACAGTCAGAAAAGCAGCAGAGTTAATAGAGCATCCCAGAAGATATGGTCAAACTAAGAAGAGAATGAACAGTGCTTCTATACCCACTGTGAGTCTTGTAAACCTAAGACACTGGGCTGATAAAAACAGGGCTTTCTGGGCATATAGCACAGTCAGATATTGAAGTTACTAGGCCAACTGTCAACTGTGGAGCATGGGTAGCACAAGGCATGAATTCATCCTATGTCTGACACAATGATATGTTTTCTCTATCACTGAAAATTGGTATCACTTTGATGACTGTCTTATGAGATGAGAAGAAAGAAATATTGCATCATCCAGCAGTAGAAATAGGAGTTCGAACACCTTCTGAATCTAGATTCAATGCAGCCGTGGTGGTGATGTTTTGAAACACAAGGAAAAAATCCAATAAGTGACTGATGAATTGTAACACTGAATGAGTTTATTTTTGACCAGGAATAAACAAAATGGTTGTAGAGTTAAGGAATCACAGTGTGAGTGAGAAAGCTTCCTTCATAGGCTCACTCACTGACAGGACTTGTAGAAGCAACTGAATCCCCAAAATTCTGGTTAAAAAGATGTATTGTTTGGCTCATTTAGGTCTTTGGCGAAAGTAGACCTGTGGGAGATTGGAAGGACTGGGTCATTTGGGGTGTTTGAAGATTGCCTGGCCCAGGCACTTCCCATCTGTCATTCACTCTGGTATGTGGCTCTGTTTTTTTTTTTTTTTAAATGTGAAATGTTTTTTATTGAAAGCATAGTGTCAAAATTATAGTTTTTAGCAGGGCATTTAAAATACATGCTTTTTAGAAAACCATTTATTTATTTCCTTTACAATCCTGTCTTCCCAGTAACCCACCATACAAATCTTCCCTCCATCACACTTTTCCTGAAATGGCAAAGCTTGTTTCTGGGTGTCAACGCCCATGAATGCTTTTTTTTTTTTTTTGATTTTTTTTTATTAACTTGAGTATTTCTTATATACATTTCGAGTGTTATTCCCTTTCCCGGTTTCCGGGCAAACATCCCCCTCCCCCCTCCCCTTCCTTATGGGTGTTCCCCTCCCAACCCTCCCCCCATTGCCGCCCTCCCCCCATAGACTAGTTCACTGGGGGTTCAGTCTTAGCAGGACCCAGGGCTTCCCCTTCCACTGGTGCTCTTACTAGGATATTCATTGCTACCTATGGGGTCAGAGTCCAGGGTCAGTCCATGTATAGTCTTTAGGTAGTGGCTTAGTCCCTGGAAGCTCTGGTTGCTTGGCATTGTTGTACTTTTGGGGTCTCGAGCCCCTTCAAGCTCTTCCAGTTCTTTCTCTGATTCCTTCAATACGGGACCTATTCTCAGTTCAGTGGTTTGCTGCTGGCATTCGCCTCTATATTTGCTGTATTCTGGCTGTGTCTCTCAGGAGCGATCTACATCCGGCTCCTGTCGGTCTGCACTTCTTTGCTTCATCCATCTTTGTGGCACATGTTTCACCATAATGAGGATCTGATTCACTTCAGACTTAGGTATCAGCTAATTCATGAAACTGTGTATCTCTTGTTTCTAAGGGGATTGCAACCCCATAAGAAGAACAATGTCAACTAACTGGACTACCCAGAAATCCCAGGGACTAAATCATCAATCAAAGAGTATACATGGAGGGAGCCAGGACTCCAACCAGATACATATGTAACAGAGGTTTGTCTTATTTGACATCAGTGGGACCGGAGCGAGACTTGATGCCCCAACATAGGGAGAAGCTAAAGGGGTGACGTGGGTATGGGTGAATGGGTGCCTCATAGAGGCAAAGGGGAGGGGATAGAAGGGAATGGGCTGGGGGGGGGGGGTTGGTAGAGGGGTAACCAAGAAGAGCGTTATCATTTGAAATGTAAACAAATAAAATGATTAATAAATTTAAAAATTAAAAACTATAAAATGTTATCAATAGTAATATCTATGAGGAAATGGCTTGCAGATTATAAAATAGGAAAAATAAAGAAAACCTTTTGTCTTAAAAATCATTCTAGAAACAGATCTCAAATAGAAGTGAAATAATATAATAAAAAGGGAAGTGTTTACTTAATATTGTACTCCAGCTTAAAAACAGTTATTTAGTTTTTAGGAAGATAAAGTCTGTGGAATATAAGACAAAACATTGGCTTTCATTACATTCTTATTCTGGCACATTCACATGCATAAAATCTCTTGTCACAGAATCTGAGAGGTCAAGCATCAAGAGAGAAATAACTTTAACCTAATTTAGACAATGAAATAGTGTTGAACTGTGAAATTAGTTATGTCCAACGCCATGCCAATCTGAGATTGTAGAGTTGCTACTGTGTGGTATGTTGCTTCCAGCTCCTCTCTGCCTCTGCCAGCTGTCAATTAAGTGCCTCTAATGAGGACACCATCGGTCGCTTAAAGAAATGTTCTCCCTTGAGTATTTCCCCCTTGAGAAAGGTTATATTATTAGACCCAGTGAATAATCTAGCAAAAACTGTCTGTATTTCTTGTGAATGGCAGTCACACCTGTATTTTAAGAATTTAAAACTTCGAATCTATTTTCAAGTTTTACTTCTGTGTAGTGTGAAGTTCACAGTAATTACATACAACTTTAAAAAGAAGTCTTATGATAAAAGCATGCCATGTTGAGAAAAAATAATATTTTGAGTTACATTTCTTCTGTGCTAAGATACTATAGGTAGAGGTGTGTGAAAGGTTTTGATAATGTCAAATAGCATTTATTTTAACATACAAGAATGCACACATATTTATACACACACATTTACTGACACATTTATATATGCATACATACCTGTACACAATACACACATATATGCATACACATGCACATATATGTACATACATGTATGCAAGCACATATGTATTCATATCCACATGTATACTCATATATGTATACGTACACTCATATGTTCACATATGCATACACATACATGCACACAGATGTAATCATGTTTGTACACATATATGCACATTCATACACATATGCATAGTTATAGACACACACTTACATACGTGTACACACACAGGCAAGTTTGACTTCAATGAGCCATTCTGCAGTTAAACTTTATCACTCCTGGACTGTTTCAAAGTAGAAGTTAACCACACAAAGAACTGTGTCCTCTTGAACACACAGCGACAACTTGTAGGTGTGTAACATTAAAGAGAATATCATATATAGGATCCCAAGAAAGCTAGTTTACTTTAACTTAAGTGACATATTTTCCAATTAAAACACATTCCAAAGTGTTTCTCCATTGCTTTCATTCACTAGCTTGGTAGAGTCCTGCCAAGTCTTTGTGTGATATCCTGTAATCTGTGCCCTCTGATTTGCCCATTTCTAAATGTCCTAAACACCCCCAGCACTCTTGGTGCTTATCTCTTTGTTTAAGTAACTTTTTTACCCTTTCTCACAGGACAGTTACCGAGTTGGGCATTTTTCCCTGCCAATTTCCTCTCTTTTGCTATCACTTTAAAATTATTTTCTTTTATATGGAGTGCGGAACAACCTCTCACTAATGACTAAGTTGAATTAAGCTTCCTTGTTATGTGTTCTAAGGCATTGCTGTGGTAAAATCCAAACAACTGTCTCTGGACATTGATCTGAACTCCAGGTTAAATACATTTATGTAACCTTATAAAATCTATATTCAAAATAGCCCAGGTCCTGAAGGGTAAAACATTGACAATGTAAATTCAGTTAATTCTGGTCAGCGTGGGAGGAATTATTACTATTTGGTGTCTCCTCCCAGAAGTAGCTGTGCATAGTCACACAGAAGGCTAACTATGACAGCAGACAGCCTTTCTGGAAAGGTGTTAAGAATCTCTTCTGGACCCACAGGGTGAGCCTGCCTTATAACTGCTGTGAATCTGAAAAGCTGCAACCACAGATCTGCTGCCTAAGGACTCAGTACTAAGCTAAGGCCTGTCCAGTGCCCTCTGGTGTTATAGCAGCTTCTTCCTTCAAAGTACATTCTCTTCTAATATCTATTTAGTGTGTACTCTCCAGCCCCTCAAGGTGCTCAGCTATTCTACTCAAATTAGGAAACAGGAAAGCAGAAGGCCATTTTAAAGATACTTTACTTCATGGTGTCATATTGTAAAGAGGCCTAAAAGCCTCATCTCCAAGCTATCAGTGCAGCCAAGTTTGACTGTCCAGTTACTCCAGGCAGAGCCATTTGATGGATTAAAAAGTGCTTGTATCAAATTGACATCTGCCGCTTCAGGGAAACAATGAGGACATTTTAGGCATGTATTGAAAATGGAAATTGGGTTTTGGGACATTGAAAATAACGTCCAAAAACATTAACAGTGACATTTGTGACTGAATATATTTATAGGTGTAGAAAAATAACACAATGATTGTTTCCTATAAAGCAAAATGCTATTTTACCAAATGGAAATGATATTTTTTAAGTTCAATCTTTATTTTAAAATACTATGACACATGACATAACACTTCCTGCCCACCTAGATGACTTGAGTTAAGTCCTTGGGAACCAAATGCTAGAGAGAACCAACTCTTAAAAGTTGTACTCTGCTTCTCTGCCCCTCTGCCCCAACTATGCTCTGGCATATTTAGAAGTGTGTATGTGTGTGGGGGGGGATGCAAATTAAAACAAATTAAAAGTTGGTAACAGCTCCAGTGCATGGAAACATGAGTTTCAGATGGAAAGATCTGGGTTTTCCCCCAGGAACATCCTGTTAGATGATTCTTTTTCTTGTCTGAAACCCTAAAATTAGGGACAGGCTATTTTTGTTTTCTCTAGAATCCAGATATTTCCTACTAATATACAATTGTGGTTTGCTGAGCTACAAGTATACATATATTCTTTTGAAAGATAAGGTTCTAGCTGACAAAACTGCCTTTGATAAATCCAACAGAATCTATTAAAGAACTTTTAAATGTATGTCTTTATTTGCTTGGGTATTATATGGAAACACCCAAGGCTTGTCACTGTAAAACTATGAAATTTATTTTATTTCAACTGTGAAACTTGGGAAGTCCAAGGTGAAGGTGCTGGCGGATTGGGGTATATGGTGAATACTGTATACAGAGGAAAGGTAGTGTAACCTCACGTGGTGGAAGGATGTAGGATAACCTAGCTATGTACTGCAGGGAGCCTCTTTCATGGGCATCTTGAGAATGATGGAGGTAACCTCATGGTATGATCATTTCCTGCTCTCACTCTCACATCATCATTCCTGGATTCTGACCGAAACCAATCCAAAATTATGAATAGATCTTTTTCTCTATCGATTTATTCCCTGTGTGTCTAAATGTATGCTACATGTGTGCATATGCCATGGAGGCCAGGAGAGAGGTCAGAGACCCTGGCTCTCGATTAAGAGATGGTAATGTGCCCCTCTTAGTCTGGGAACTGAACTTAAGATGTCTGAAAGACCAACAGTGATTCCTAACTTCGGAGCAACATCTCCTGCTCCTGAATGAACTTTTAAATGTTACATTTTCAGATATAATATTTGTTATAAAACATATTGTGGGATGTGGAAAGTATGTATGCCACTTTTGTGTAAAGTATAACATTGAGATAATCATGTTTATTTCTTTAAAAGATTGTATTATGTTTCATTTATTTTTGTGTGCCTCCACAAACGGTTTGTATATGCACATGCATATACAGGTACGGACACATACATGTTTGTCACTGCATATATATGGAGGTCAGAGGACTACTCAACGAGTTAGTGAAGTGGAAATTTCTGGTTTCTTTGGAGACTTGGGTGTATTGTGTGATGTTTTTCTGTAAATTGTCTTATGAGAGAATAATTTCATTGAAACAGGCACATGAGAGGATGTTTTGCTGAGAATAGACATGTAGTGATTTTCTGGAAGCTGCCTGAATAAAGAGCATGTAATGTTTTGCTAGAGCAGATGTTTGGGAGGACATGCAATATTTAAAAGGTATGAAAATAACCGAACAGATAGTGGACAATGCTATGCTGCATTGGTTCACCTTGCCACTCTTTGCTGCCATTGTTGGGCTTTGCTGATGCTGGTCGTCACCAGTGATGCTCTTTGGTGTTGGTTTGTCTTGCTAATCATTGTTGAGTGTCATTCATTGTGACTTCACAGAGAGAAATGCACCAAAGAACTGCCTGTGGCTTCTTGCCATTTCCTTGTACTCAGGCCTATTGGTTGAGCCTCACGGTTTTTCTTTATTGAACTGCCATTGCTCATCCTTGGATGGCGTTTGCAAGTGGATTGAGTTACCAGTGTTGATTTGTGTGTACTGCCGATATCCTCATAACATAGATTGGATTCCTCCAGATAACTTATTTCCTTTTTATTTTAATTCCATACCCCTGTATGTATGATAACTTATTTCTAAAAAAGTCCACACCCTCCTTTTACCCTATAAACCTTTACTTTCCATTACCTCTGGTGGGTGGAGGGCTAGAAGGGAGGTTACAAAATTTAAATACACTTATTAAAGTAGGTTTTGAAAAATATAAGCCTACAATTTGGTTCTCTTTTTCCAACATATGAGTCTCGGGTGTAAACCTCAGGCAGTCAGGCAGGACTGTCAGCCGGCATCTTTAGTTGTTGAGCCCTGAGTCATCTCAAAGTATCATTAAGTATGTATTGAATATAGACTAATAACAGAACAGGTATTAAAGTAGAATTTTAATTAGAAAAATTTTCCATGTCTGCAATTTGAAAAACAGGATGACAGTATAAAAACTGAGTTCTTTCAATAGAGGAGAAAAAGCACACTGGAGACAGACAGTGATGTCTGAGAGAATATGTTCAGAAGCAAGCTAAAGGCAAACCATGACACCACACTCATCCCAGGTGGGAGTGCAAAGGAAAATAATTACAAGAAAGAACTTAACACTGGATAAAGGAAATGAGTTGACATGATAGCTCATGGGTCTCTTAGAGGGGCCCAGACTGAAAACTAAGTAAATGAGACAAATCCTGCTTGTGATGCTGCAGGGAATATTATGGAAAGGAAAGATCTGAAGCTTCATGCACAGAGCCGCCAGAATTCTTATGCTAGCAGCAACTGTCAATTTAAGATATTTCTTCATAGTGTAAAACTCAAGGTTTAGGAAAACTGTCCTAGGGTATCCCAGGCAATGAAATGAAAATGATACATGAATAAAAAAAAATTTCTCTCAAAAATATCTAAAGAAAGACAAGCAAACAGGGTCTCACCACATTTTAAAAATGGAAGTATGGAAATATGAGCCAGAGTTAAATATCAAACCCAATGTCTCATTATTGTCAAGAACATGGGAGCACTGCATGGTGCATGGGATGACGGGTGCCATTTCCGGAAATCCTATTGGAATATGAGTGGATTCTAGCCATAGACTTTGTGATTATATTTTAAATTAAATGGTAGAGATGAGACTCAGGCTGGTTAAAAAATGAAATATTATTACATAAACATCATGTTCTATGACAAACAGAAAGGATGCTGCAAAATAATCATTGATCCTGTGCAGGTCAAACATGCGAATCAGAGAAAGCTTGATAATGATGTACAAATTCAAGGTTGGAGTGGAAGTCAATAGAGATAAAGACAGCATTAATGATTATTTATATATTTATAGGAATATAAAATAGAGAGATATCAAAAAACACCACAAAAAATTTGAACACCCTATCCATGGAGGAAGTAATGATTGGGAATTTTACCTTCAACTTCTTTTTCTTTTTTGGTAACAGGATCAAACAAATAAAATAATGCTGGGGTGACTGAACAGAGGACAGTACTACATGATTGGAAAGTAATTTCATTTTCAACTCTTGCACTCTTTAAATGATATACAATAGATTTTAATATTTACCACACTTTGAGAATCCTTGTTGAACATAATCAACAAGAATGGACATATTTCTTCTTACTACCTAGCGATACAAAACTTTCAGAGGTAAATGAACACTGGGTAATTGTACTCAAAGATGAGCCAGTGAAGTACTCGATTCATTATCTTGATCACAGATTATTGTTGTAAAGTAAACAAGACACAGGTATTGAACTATGTGATTTAGAGGTGGGTAACTATAATGAAAATATTTAAAGATGGCAATGGTATTTGCTTCATACATTGAACTTTTTTCATGTCTTTTGGAAAGATGAAAATCATCTCATGACTATTGGATACAGAGATCAAAGCTATTGGTTTTCAAACCTGTGATGATCCCCAAAGCATAAATTATTTCATTGCTACTCCATAAGTTGTAATTTTGCTACTGTTATGAATTGTAATGTAAATATCTGATAGGCACAGTAAATCATCTGTGACCCTTATGAAAAGGTAGTTAGAACCCCAAATGGTTTGTAATGCACAGGCTGAGAACAGCTTAATTGTAACCAACTGGTTCCTGATTGGACTAGATAGAAGCAGCCTTGTCTTCTCCATTCCACTTGAAAGGGAAACCAACTTGTGTTTGCCTCAGGGGCAAATCAAAACAGTTTAATGCTTATCCTGTCTTACTTCCCTTCTTCTTTTCTCTCTTACACCGGTTTACTTATTTATTTTTTTATTGGTTATTTTATTTATTTACATTGCAAATGTTATCCCCCTTCCTGGTTTCCCTTCTGCAAACTCCCTAACCCATTCTCTCTCCCTCTGCTTCTACGAGAGACCTTCCCCACCTACCCTCACCTCAGTGTCCTAGCATTCCCCTACACTGGGGTATCAAGCCTTCAGAGGACCAAGGGTCTCCCTTCCCACTGATGCCAAATAAGGCCATCCTCTGTTACATATAGGGCCGGAGCCATGGGTCCAGCTATGTGTACTCTTTGCTTAGTGATTTAGTCCCTGGGAGGACTCTCAGGAGACAGCTATATCAGGCTCTCAGGAGACAGCTATATCAGGCTCCTGTCAGCAAGCACTTCTTGGCATCAGCAGTAGTGTCTGGGTTTGGTGTCTGCATATAGGATGAATCCCCAGGTGGGCGGTCTTTGGATGGCCTTTCCTTCAGTCTCTGTTCCACTCTTTGTCCCTGTATTTCCTTTGGATAGGAGCAATTCTGGGTTAAAATTTTTGAGAAGGGTGGGTGGCCCCATTCCTGACCTGGGGGCATGCCTAACCTCTGGGTATGGTCTCTGGATACAGACTCTCTCCTTTGTTGGGTATTTCAGCTAATGTCATCCCCATTGGGTCCTGGAAGCCTCTTGCTTTCCGGCATCTGAGACATTCTGTGGGCTACCCATAGTTTTCCATCTCTTATTGCTACACACCTCTCTTCAATTTCCTGACCCTCTGTACATCTTCCATCTTCTCCCACACCTGACCCTGCCCCCTTTTTCCTCTCTCCTTTCTTCCTCCCAAGTCTCTCCCACCCTCTGCCTCCTGTGATTATTTTCTTCCACCTTCTAAGACCAATGTGTGGATTCTTCAGTCCTTAAATTTTAGAATCCATCCTTAATATTGCATGCTTCCCAGCTTTTGTTGACCAAGACTAAACCAGCAACAAAATATAAAGTGTCCTGTCTGCAATCCAACCTAGTGCAAATGCAAACAAACAAACAAACAAATAAACAAAAAACCACACCATACCAAAGGAAGGGCTGGGGTGGGGGTTTAACGGACGTTATCCACTGGTTCAATAAGTAAGAGTTTCCTTGCCAGCAGTAACATTTCCAGAAACTCCTGCTGTGTAAGCTGTAAGACTTCAAGCTGAGCTCTTTATTCTTTATTCAGCAGCAAGCTGCCCTTAGATAAATTACACTGATGGCCAAGTGAAGCTCAGGTAATGTGAGACCAGAGTATCGCTGACATTCCTCACGTCATGCACCATTATCAGACTCAATGAAGCAAACCTTTGGAAATCAAAGAGAAGCCTCACCCTCTCTGCGTTTTGCTGTGCAGAAATTTTTAACTGCTGGTTAGTCTATTTTTAACTTATTTAAATGGAGCCAACTGCTCGCTGCCTCAGAGGGCAGTGAACCGAGAACTCTTGCCTGGCTTGTACCGCTTTGGCCTTTACGAACTTCATGCCCGAAATTTCCCATTACAGATCCTGTTTGCCTTCTACTGAAGTATCTAGTACAGGTGTTAGTGACTAGAGTATAGCTGAATTCTTTCTTCTTGTCAGGGTTTTCTATATAAAATCACTAACTTGTATTCTCCAAGCAGATTGGTCTCCAGATAACATCCCCTGAGGGAGGCTAATCAGATCTTCATTTAATTTTTTTTCTTTTTATATCCCAAACACTGTCTCTCTTCACATCCTCTCTTACAGATTCCTTTCTTCAATTCTCTTACCCCATCTCCTCTGAGAGGGGAAGGACCCCTGCGTATCTTACCACCCTGGCCTCTCAGTTAGACCTTAATGTTCCCATGTGAAAATTGAAGCTTAGTTCCTAAGGGGAAGAGTTCTGATGAGGTTTGGGACTGTGTGACAGGCTATGTCACAAAAGCTGTGTATTGTAGTACCTGACTCAGCAGTGTGGCTGGGTGGGTGAGATTGTTTTCATTTCCTCAATCTATTGTCTTTTTCATGACCTCTTTGGCTCTTCTCTGTGACACAGGGCTGCGAAGTTTCAAATGGTTTGCACTGTGTACAATCTTGTATGTCTAGAAATTATTTCACCCACTTTTCCTTTTTCCTAATTCCCTTCTGTAAAATTCTCAATCATTTTGTTGTGCATATTTTCCAATACTCATCCAAGTTCCATGCTTTCCCATGACTGATTTTTCCTTTCCTCTCTAGCTATATTTGTTCCACTAAAAGTCATTAGAACAAACATAAAAATGGTGACATTACAATTTTAAGTCAAAGAAAGACATATAACTACAGTATAAACCATTTTCCTTGTTTAAAATAACCCTGCATTCTTTTCACATGAATGTCTGATCATCTAAATAGTGTGACCTAATTTCTGAAATGAATAAATGTGGTGGTTTTGAGGTTGGAGAATGTCCTGTTTTGTGTACTTGGTTCTAAGTGTAGTTAAGATGTGTTGAAAGAAAGGCGAAAGGCGCATGGAACACAGGAAGTGAAAGGAGGAGCATTAGGACCAAGCAGGCAGAGACGTGAATAGTATCTGTGCTAGTAGGAAAATCACCCAAGCTGTGGCATGGAAGAGGGAAAAGCAGGCTGTTCTCAGCAGCTCCCATGGGGATAACACTCAGGCTGGGGATGCAGTTTTGAGCTAGGAACAATGAATTCGCATTACAGCCTCCTGTGAGAATAAATGTCTGTTATCTTGAACATCAGTTTAAAGTATTTTCTTATAGAAATCAGAAAAACTCTCTAAATTCTTAGTTCTTCCTATTTAGAAATATGTTTGCTTCATATCTATTCATATACTTGTTATGAGGTTAATTTAGCTATATTAGTAGTTTGTTTTGAGTTTTAATGAATAGGTAAACTAAATAATATCCTGCATTAGTTGTCATTATTTGACTACTAGTAGCAAAAATACATTCACCTACCCATACTTCTAAAAGTAAATTATATTTGCCTTTTTAAAAGAAACTCAAATATAACATGATGTTTTCTTTTAGTGGGTATGATTTAATGTTATTTATGTAAAATTTTATAATTATTTTTAAACAAAATAATAATGACATATATTTCTTGTACACAATTATTGTGCCTGGTGCCCGGAGAGGTCAGAAAAAGGAACTGGATGCCTCAAAACTAGAGTTTCAGGTAGCTGTGAACCCTCATGTGGGTGCAGAGAACTGGAATAGGGTCCAAACCACTGACACACTTGTATAGCCTTGTTACTAATCTTGTACATTTATAGACATAGAAGGAAAATGGCAGAAAACATTCAAATGACTACATTCTTGGAAGATTCAGACAGTAGGCTATCCCTTTGGACATGTTTGTTCATCTATCGTGGCTAGTCTAGCTAGCCAGTATGCTGTCGGTGTCCCCATCTCTGCTTTAGGTACAGGGGCATTGCAGGTGACTTGTCATGCCCTGTTAACTTATTCATTATCTACTTCAGTCAGTTGTACTCTGGGAAGGACAACCTTGCATAATCTAAGAGGCCACTCTCAAACATTTGACTTTGTCTACTCTGATCTAGGATCCTTCTATTTCTAAACCTCCGTATGGCATAGAGATTTCTTTTCTAAATGAAGAAAATAACCCTAGAATTTCTTTCACTGATGGGTTTTTAGTTTTAAGTAAAAGACTGTGTATGGAACAGAGTGCTTTTATCATGAAGAGTGTCTCTTAGCTACCAGAGGTTTTCCTATACTACTCTACTTAGAAACATATTAGGACAGTTTCAAAAGCACTTCTACAAGTCAGGGGTACTCCTTTATTTTCAGAAGAGTTAAAGTTGGAGGTTGATGACCTCATAATAGATACATTAACTCAATAGGAAAATAGCTTAGCTTCAAGATTCTGCAATGATGCCATTCTCCTTCTCACTAAGTGTATTGCATTTAAAAGCAATGAAATTACATTCTGTTTGTGATCTCTCTTTGCGTCCATATGTTTTCTCAGATACTGTCTCACAGTCAGTGTAAGTGGCAAAATTGCTGATGATTAATGCAGGACTGAATTATTTATTCTTTCTATTTAAAGGTTTAAATAGAATACATTTATTTGTAGACAGCTAAAATGGTGGTGTGGCATTATGTTTTTCTTATTGGAGAAGCATTCACATTTCAATTTCTCATCTTTATTTGTTTGCTTGTTAAATTACCTTTTATAACAAGGCAGCATGAGGCTAAGACAGACTTCTATTACTGTTATCAGATAATATCCTATGAATTGGAACTGTGTCTTTAATTTCATTAAATGGATTATCTCCTCCATGTACAGCAGCAGTTTTTTTTCCCATAACTATACACATGTGTGCTAATAATAGGCAGCAACTGATCCTTTTATAAAGCTGTGTGGGTAAAGATTCAGCACTTTGAGCATTAGTCTGTCACATTTTCCCAAAATTGTATGTTACATTTTGGTAAATCAGGACACATCTGGAGAAATGTTTTTATGGCACATAAGTTTCTCCATCTCCTCTCATAACAGCCAAACCAAAGCTCAATAACTAAAACTGTATACATACAAAAGAATTTGCCAAGAGAGTGGGAAATAAAGTTTGGGTATGTCTTCTTAACGGTGATGTGGATTCTCAGGCTCCTGAAATTACATGGTTATTTTAAAAAAATAAAAAATAAGATAAATGCAATAAATATTTCAACTAACATTAAAAACAATCCTGAAATACTATTAAACGTAAATTTTACTCCTCAGACAGTATATGCTCTTCTCACTAAAAGCTAAAAATAATTAAGGTAGGATGTAACAGAGGAAAGGAGGGTGCAGGTTCATGAAGCATCAGTTTTTATGGTATTTATCAGAAGTAAAGATTTTTCTCTGTACGTAAAATTAAGAACACAGATGGAGGAAAAGAGTATATTTTACCTTTCTGATATTCAAACGGCCACAGTCAACTAGAGAAGTCGATTTTGGAGGGGCTATGTATGTGCACTCAGATATACAATAACATAAGGCTAGGCATAGGTTAGTAAGATATAGATGAGGAGGCTTATCAGAAACCTTTTAGAGATGGCTCAGTGGTTAAGAGCACTGACTGCTCTTCCAGAGGCCCCGAGTTTAAAACACAGCAACCACATGGTGGCTCACAACCATCTGTAATGATATCTGATGCTCTCTTCTGGTGTATCTGAAGACAGCTACAGTGTACTTATATATAATAAATGAATGAATGAATGAATAAATAAATAAATAAATAAATAAATAAATAAATCTTAAAAATACATGACTGAAAAACCCAGAGGAATGAAAGTAATAGTTAGGATGCACCTTCCCAAGTGATGCATTGGTATTAAAAGACAAGCAGAATTTGTACCTGCCATTAAGAGTGATTGATAGATAACTTCTATGAAAGTTAACAATTTACCTTACAATAACAAATTTTTTGAAAATAGTGAATATTACACAAGAAACTGTTCCTGCTACCAGGTTGCAGAATTTAACACATTATTATTTATGATTTTTAAAGTGACATTGGAGTAGCAGCAATTGGAGAAAGAAAGTCTCATATGGGATTATACAGAAAAAAGGGACTGTCTTCTTAACGGTGATGTGGATTCTCATGCTCCTGGAATTACTAGGTATTTTAAAAAATAAAATAAATGAATGGTGATGTATAGAACTGCCAAATTGTTGTTTATTATTAAGGATAAATATTCAGGAATTTTTTTATTTATGTCATATATTTTTGTTAGTATCTTGGAAACATTCTCTTGCTCTTATTGTTTCAAAAATAATAATTTAACTTCTGAATATTTTAAAAATTTTATACTGTGTTTAATAAATTGTATAACTATTTACATCTAGAGTGGTTGTAGAACTACAAAGAGAGTTTTGCTCAGAAAAAATAAGTCTGATCCATAGTGAAACAGAAGAATAAGTGGTTGAGCTAGAAGTGTTTTCACTTGGTCTGTTGGAATTTCAAGCAATGTAGTAAGCTGATGCATTGAGATATCTCACCAGCATTGTCCCCAGGCAGCAAGCATAAGAAGCAAGAGTTGTAAAAAATGACAAATGACCAGCCTCTGCATTTTGTCACACACATACGCATGTGCACACACACTCACACACATGCATACACACATACGAACACATACATATACATAATACACACTCATATACACATTCACACACATGAGCACATGCACGCTTACAGTCAGTCACGCATAGCTTAGAACAATTGAAAAGAATTTTCTGAGGTTGAGACACAAAATAAAGTTTATCCATTTGTTTGCTTTTTATCATTTCTAGGCAAGATAGATACTGACAATGGCAGTGAAGTAAAAAGTTGTTCTACATCATGAAAATCAAAGAAAAGGGGATAGGTAATGTGCATAGGTCGATGAAAACACTTTCACTAGATTAAGTACAAAGATAATTTAGAGGTCAAAAATAGAAATTGTGATTAATATTTGATATCAGATGCCAAAATTAAGTCTAATATCATAAAACAGTGTGAATTTATTTAATATACATTATTATTCTTTGAATGGGCAGAAAACCTACTTATATATTTATGTTTGCTACAAGTGTATGACGGCAAACTGTCTAGGCTGATTTTATATTGTAATAAGTTTACCCTAACAATTATTTACTAAGTACACACTGTTAGGATACAATTCTGGGTTTGAAGGAGCATAAATAGGCCTGGCATTTTAAGTTTTTATTAGGGTAGGGTTAACTAGAGTAGTTGTGGTATTTATACTTTAACAGAAATATATAGGTTATCAGAGTTAGATATAAAATGAAAAATTAAGAAGAAAAGATAAGGCTCCTGAATTCATGAACTCATAGGAGTTTAAGCCATACACAAAAGCCTGCACAAGAGTAATGCTGAAGATTCCATCATTTGTATGGCAATGACTCTTGAAGCCTCTCCCCATTGTAAGGAGCAATTTTCAGCTAGTGTTTGGTGCTGGAAAGTAATGTTTTCTGTAATGTAGTCATTGGCAGGCTGCCCATAGATCAGTGAATAATCACAACCTATGTTCATGTAAGTGAACATAGTGTAAATTAAAGTCCATGAATTACCAAAAAAGGAAATACATCACAAAAATATAAGGAGGGTCATTGAGAAGTAACTCATTGGGAGTAGGAGAGAAAGGGATGAATATGATCAAACTATTAGACATTCATGTGGGAAACTGTCAATGAACACATAAAATATTTTGAAAGGGACAAGAACCCAAATAATAATACAATAAGTTTGATATCATGGACTCACATGCAGAGCAGCTAATCAAATACTGGAAGAATTTAGAAAGACAGAGATGACACTGAATTGATTATGAGGGTCAGCCAAGGCTGACTGCCACAGTGAGATCCTTTAACCATGTATTTCAGTAATGGAGTACTGTTCACAGTTGGTGTCGGTATAATTCTCTGAGCATTTGCTATCACCTTTTCATTCTTAATCAGATTTTAGCTTCTACATGTATGATATCTGGGACACATACAGCTGCTCTGTATGTGAGTCCATGATAAACAGGCTCCAGAGTTCTTGACATGATGATCAATCCTATGCGGACAAATTCTCCACACCGGTTTTGTCATGTTTCTCTCTTCATCAGGGATGTTCAGGCTCAGTCATAGACTCCGTTTCCAAAAGTACAGGCTAAGTACACTCAGCAGTGCCTTTGAAGACTGTCATCACACTTCTCACTTAGCAGGTTCAGTACCTTAGCCTGAGACTTGGTTGTATTGGACTGTATTTACTGTCTAAGTGTGATGGATAATTGTCTATGTGGATCTGTCTCATTGCTTTCTTATTGATAGTCCTTGAGAAATTATTAAAGAAGCTAGAAGTATAACATTCTGAGAGTATGGAGGAGTGAGGATGAGAACAGTCAAATTTCTGTTCCTCTCCTGTGAGGTTTCTTCTCCACTTTAGACAATGTTGCTCAGTTGATGCAAAGCTGTGCCTGGTCAATTGGCATAGAGGCAATTAGGGCATGACCAGTGTGTATACCTACCACTGACAGCATTGGTTATCCTTGGGTGATCACCTTTAAGACCTTGGGCTTTGTTGCCCCTTTCTTTCACTTTGTACATAACACATTGATTTCATTTTTTACTGGATTTTTTAATTTACATTTCAAATGATATTCTCTTTCCAGGATTTTCAGACATAAGGCCCCTATCTTATCCCCTCTCCTTCTTTATAAGGTTGTTCTCCTCCCCATCCACCCCCTTCCTGCTCCGCAACATTCTCTTAAACTGAGAGGTCCAGTCTTGGCAGGTCCAAGGGCTTCTCCTTCTATTGCTGCCCAACAAAGCCATCCTCTGCTACATAAGCAGCTGGAGGCATGGGTCAGTCTTTGAGTAGTGGTTTAGTCCCTGGGAGTTCTGGATGGTTGGCATTGTTGTTCTTAGGGGGTTGAATTTCTTAGATCTTTTGTTCTTGCACTCCAGTTTGGCTGAATTCAGACATGTTGATGATAATCATGATGAATCTGTTTAACAATGACTAGCAGGGGGAGAGTTGCAGACAGTGAATGGCAGAAAGCATTGTCTTGGAAGACATTTGCACAATCTTCAACCAAAGCAAAAGCTTCTAAGATTTATTAGAGAATAAACAAGATCTCAAAGTCTTGCATTTCTTGAAACTGGAATTCAGGCTCTTAAGCCTACTGAGTAAAGCCTATGGGGAAAGCAACATGCATTGCTCATATTAATACTGAAAAGGAATTTTATCATTCACCTATCTTTCTATTCTTTCTTTAGTACCACACAAAAGTCTCTGCTTCATTAGCTCTATGTAACTTTTTGTAAATAATTCTATGACTATTCCTAATTGACTGTCATCCTGAATACAAGTTCCAGTATTGATACGAGAATAGAGCTCCTCACTGGTAACATTTCCAGTCCCACACAAAGCTATCCCTCCCTGGTCCTAATCAATCACAGTAATTTCAATCGTTTATGATCTTCAACCATTTCTCAAGTGTTGTGTTAATAAGTTCTGTATTTTGAAGCTGTGTGTGTTATTTCTTTGTAGAAAAAGCCTGTACTTATTTGTTTGGGATGTTCTGGACTTCAGCTTAGGATTAGCCTGACAAGAATGATAGATGGCAGTTGTAAGTCTGGAATAGAACACACATGTCTTTCTGTGAGACACCTGCTTCTGTTTATTTTTTTACACAAGCTGTATCAAAAAGAAAGTTTTCAGGGAATTGTCAGGGACTGCTGCTGTCAGGCTGCAGAGTTCCGGGGATTTGTGGTTCCACTATTCTCATGCTCATCATCAAGTTGTTGACACTGTAGATCTCATTATCTCAGCCATTCCCATTAGAGCTTGGATTTTAGGGCAGAGCTGTTGAATATAAGCATTACACCTTCTTAGAGGTCTCTCAGGTACTGGGTCTGATATTGCAAGCATTCTGTAAAAAAAATCGGAATTTTCTTGAGGCTTACCATAGACCCCCACATATGACTCACCGAGGAACTTGACAGACCTATTTGACATGTATAGATTTTTATCTTCCCCAAACCAAACAAAACATCCTTTATTCTATTCAGAACGAGTTTATGTAGCCTTCTTGTTAAAACTAAATTAAACTTGAGCTATAAAAATAAATATTGGAAAGAAAGCCTGAACCAACAAAGAAATCAAAAGGAAACAAAAGGGAGAAAAATAAACTTAAGAATGTTAAAATGTCTGGAAATAATTGTTACTTGTACATTCATTCAATAATTATTTACCTGGGATGTTAAATTACTCTAATCTTTTGACTTAAGTGAAAAAATTAAAAGCTTGGTTGTCAGGATAGCTCAGCTTGTTAAGGTACCTGCCTCCATCAATGGCAAACTGTGCTCAACCCTTGGAGTCCATATGGTGGGAAGAGATTAGGTTAAAAATTATCCTCTGACCTCCATTTTCTTGTCAGTTTATTATACTGCACGCATGTAACACACACACACACACACACACACACACACGGGGACGGAGAGAGAGAGAGAGAGAGAGAGAGAGAGAGAGAGAGAGAGAGAGAGAGGTAGATCGCAAAATGCATAAACATTCATTTGAAGGAATTATAAAGCCTTACTCAGTTAAGAGCTGTCCAGCAGACAGGAATTGGAACTCTGGCTAAGTAGTGGAATGATGAAGGTAAATCCTGAAATGATTCCAGGGGTTGGAGGAGAAACTAGAACAAGGACAAAGGAGATTTATAGGTAAAAGAGGTGATGGAGAGAAAAATGTTAAAGAAGCATAGATGACGTATTTCTGGTAGGAAATTGGTGCAAGGTGGTATTGGATGGTGAAATTTGCTTTGCCTATGTTGAATGCTGGCAAAAAGAATCCTCCATTAAGCCCAACACCCAGTAGGCTGAAAAGAGTCAATGCTGAAGTAGCCATAGATTGGAATCTTCAAAAGGAGGGTTAAATAAAAATGGATATTCGAGTGTTAGTAATAAAAATTAAAATAGCACTGTTCATTAAAGGTCAAGATGAGTAAGATGTATTTATAGTGAATATGTAACCATGGTAACTACTGGATATAAGCTTCTGGCATATTGAATGTATGACCCGGACGGGCTACTTGCTAGGCTGATGCATGTCAAAGACAATATTTATGCTACATTAAATAATTAAAATATGGCAAATAATAGCTACACTTAGAAAGATGCCATAAAGTGCTTTGCTTTCTAATACTCTTATTATATAAAGAAAATCCAAATGTGTGTTTCATGAGATGTTTGCATTATTTCAAAATGGGCAACAGAGTCATAGTTATTTCAGTTTCTAAAAGGGCACCTAAAAATCCAAGCAAGTCTCATGATTGGCCAGAAGTGACCCCAAAAATTATATCTCAAAGATGAGGCAAGATGCCTGAATCAGCTTTCTGACCTATTGCAAATTGCAGAAGACAGCCTATTGCAAGATAATATTTTCATACTTTGTGTGCTTACCTGATAATTGGAGCTATGACAATTACTTCTTCCTCTCTGGGAGATGCAGCACATTAAGAATGAACTGGGGTAATGGGGTGAATATAAGGAAGCTTCAAATTTCAGTATGTGCAGAGGCTTTGGTTAATATTCCAATATGCTTCTCTCCTGATGATGAATTTCAGATAATAATGATTATCACTGTTGGAATTAATTTTCTATATGAGTGTATAGTAACCATTTCATCTAACTGATTTGCATCTGTTGCAATTATAGGCTCTCACTATTCACTTAATGAATGCATGGTTTCCTATTATCCATATAGTTTATGTGATATTCAGAAGTTTAGGGCATAAAAATTGTAAATTAAATCTATATAAACCACATTAAATTATGCTCTCAGTACTGAGAAATTCAATAGTTATTCAGAATTCTATATCAAAATAAAATGCTGCTTTTGCAGTCCTCAGGATATCTTGGATTGTTTGTTTGTTTGTTTTGTTTTGAGTAAAGTGATGGACTGGTCATGTTCAATCTACTCTTTATACCCAGAAAAGCTTGTGACTTCATGATGAATATTTAGGAGAAGCCCATGGAAGCAGTATTATATTGAGAGATAGTGAATCTAAGGAACAATAAATCTATGATAGAAGCAGGCTTTATTTATCTTATGGAAATGTCAGAAAATACATGGAAGTGATTTAATTTATTTGGAAGAAACTTCCCTGAGACATAGAGCGGGATGATTTAGTCTGCCAGGGATTGACAAAAGATGCCTTTCTATAGAGACCAGAGATATCTTCACCATGGCCAAATGTGTACTAATCTGTATATCATGTGTATGTGAAGGTTATGTGCAGACTAATAATGTCACTGGTGGTAACCATGGTTAACACATTTTCTGTGAGACTCCTCAGGAAGTAGAGGGCAGTCATTGTAACTCTGAATTTCCTGACTGGTTCTGTAGAAACTTATAGGGAAGGATATTTCAGTGTTACTTTTCCTATAATTTAAGAATTAACTTTAATAAATTCTCTACAGAGATTCTTTACTTCAACCCATTTCTTCTGCCTGTTGAATCCCTTTCAAGCCACATCCCCAGAGGTCACCCAACTGCTGAGTGACTTCTACTGACAAAGACGTCCAACAGAGGCACATTACATCAGGATCTTCAAAATTAGGACAACCCCCAATACCCTCTACAACAGGAACATCCCGGGACAAGCAGATGGGTAAAAGCCCATGAAAGGATACAATCGACAGAAGCCCTGTCAACAGGGCACCTTCACAATAGCTATTCTACCACAGCAAGCCCTGCATATCCTAAAAATTGAAATACAAGGAAAAAAACCACAAATTGAGGGAATCATGGAGATGGAAAAACCTAGGAAAGAGAACAGGAATGGCACAAACCTCACTAACAGAATATAAGTGATGGAAGAAAACATATCTGGCATAGAAAATATGACAAAAGAAATATAGAAGAAAGAGTTAAATCTAAGAAATTCCTGACTCAAAACATTGAGGAAATCTGGGATACCATGAAAAGCCCTAACCTAAGAATAATAGAAGGAGAAGAAGGTGAAGACTACCAGCTCCATGGCCCATCAAATACTTTCAACAAAATCATAGAAGAAAAATTTCTCACTCTAAAGGAAGAGGTGTAAATAAACATAAAAAAATTTACAGAATACTAATTAGCCTAGATGAGAAAGATAAATACTCCAGCCAAATTATAATCAAAACACTAAATCTACAGAACAAATAAAGAGTATTAAAAGCAAAACGAAAGAGGGTAGGTAGCATATAAAGGCTGGCCTATCAGAATTACACTGAACTTCTCAAGAAAGACACAAAAAGCTAGAAGAGACCGAACAGATATTTTGCAACCACTAAAACAAGAAACAAAGAAAAGAAAAAAAAAAGCCCACAGATGCTAACCTCGACTATTATACCCAGAAAAAGTCTCTATCACTATAGATAAAGAAAATAAGATATTTCAAGACAAATCCAAATTTACACAATATTTATCCACAAATCCAGCCCTACAGAAAATATTAGAAGTAAAACTCCACCCTAAGGAGTATAGCATCCAAGAAAACACAGGATATAAGAAATTTCATAACAACATAAAGAAGGAAAACACATATACACAGACACATACACACACAGACATACAAACACACACACACACACACACACAGACACACACACACCACCACCAACAACAATATCAACATCTTCAAAACAACAAGAATTAACAATCACTGGTCATTAAGATCTCTCAACATCAGTGGGCCCAATTCCCCAATAATTCTGTAAGACACAGGCTTACAGAATGAATGCAAAAACAGGATCCACCATTCTGATGCATATAAGAAACACACCTCAGCCATAAAGATAGACATTACCTCAGAGTAAAGTGCTGGAAAGAAGTTTTCTAA
Organism: Rattus norvegicus; assembly: GCF_021556685.1. Lineage (NCBI taxonomy): Eukaryota > Metazoa > Chordata > Mammalia > Rodentia > Muridae > Rattus > Rattus norvegicus. The sequence goes on along the minus strand of NC_141541.1, from coordinate 15,529,098 downwards.
GCAAAGGACCCAAGAAGCAAACTGGAGTAACTATTCTAATATTTAATAAAATAGATTTTCATCAAAACTTAATCAAAAGAAATGGGAAGAAACATTACATATTTATCAAATGAAAAATATACCAAGATGATGTTTCCTATCTGAACATCTATGTGCCAAATAAGTGGTGTCCAAATTTGTAAAAGAAACATTGCTAAAGCTAAAATCACACATCAAACCTCACACATTAACAATGGGAGACTTCAACTTTTCAATTTCACAAATGACCAGATCATTTAGACAGAATCTAAACAAGAAATAATGAAACTAACAGAGGTTCTGAATTAAAAGGATCTAACAGATATCTACAGAACATCTAGTCGAAATACAAAAGAATGTACTTCTCCAAAATTAACAATGCAGTCTGTCACAAGGCATGTCTCAAAGGTACAAGAAAATATAAATAATGCTATGTATCTTATCAGACCATGATGGACTTCAACAGAAACAGAAACACCAGAAAGCTTATACACTTATAGAAATTAAAAAACACTGTAGTCAATCATCTCTGGGTCAGGCAATAAGTAAAGAAAAGAAATGATAGGCTTCCCAGAATTCAATGAAAATGAATACACAACATACCCTAATTTATCAGACACAATGAAATCAGTGCTAATATGAAAGTTCATAATACTAAGTGCCTCTATGAAGAAATTATAACATTCTCATAACAGCAATTTAAAAGTACATCTGAAAGCTCTAGATAAACAGAAGCAAGCACACCAAAGATTAGGAGAGAGGAAATAATCAAAATCAGGGCTAAAGCAATCATTTAGAAACAAAGAAAACAATACAAAGTATCAATGAAACCAAGATCTGGTTTTGAGAAAATCAAGAAGATAAACCAACCTTTAGCCAAACTAAGAAAATTCCAGAGAGACAATATACAAATTAAAAAATAAGAAATAAAAAGGGAGCTATAACAACAGACACTGAGAAATGTCAAAGAATCATTAGGTCTTACTTTAAGAACCTGTACCCCGGGGGCTGGGGATTTAGCTCAGTGGTAGAGCGCTTACCTAGGAAGCGCAAGGCCCTGGGTTCGGTCCCCAGCTCCGAAAAAAAGAAAAAAAAAAGAACCTGTACCCCACAAAATTGCAAAATCTTAATAAAGTGGATGATTTTCTAGAAAGATATTACTGACTAAAGTTAATGAAGATCAGGTAAACCTTCTCAATAGACCTAAAATTTCTAAAGAAATAGGAATAACTATCAAAAGAATCCCGACCACAAAAAGCCCAGGGCCAGACAGGTTTTTTTTAATTGGATTTTAAAAAAAAATTACATTCCTAATGTGATCCCTTTTACCAGTTTCCCATCCATAAACTTCCTATCCAATCCCCTTCCATTTCTTCTATGAGGGTGTCCCCCCACCCATCTACCTCTTCCCTTACCGTGGGGAGTCCAGCCTTGACAGCACAAAGGGCTTCTTCTCCAATTGGTGCCCAACAAGGCCATTCTCTTCTACATGTGTAGCTAGAGCCAAGGGTATGTCCATGTGTACTCTTTGGATGGTGGTTTACTTCCTGGGAGCTCTAGTTGGTTGGTATTGTTCTTTTTATTGGCTTGCAACCCCCTTCAGCTCCTTCAATCCTTTCTCTAACTCCAGCAATGGGGACCTTGTTCTCAGGTCAATGTTTGGCTCAAGCATTCGCCTCTATATTTGTCAAGCTCTGGCAGAGCCTCTCAGGAGACAGCTATATCAGGCTGCTGTCAGAATGCACTTCTTGGCATCAGCAATATTGTCTGGGTTTGATAGCAGTAAGTGTGTGGGCTGGATCTTCAGGTAGGGCAGTCTCTGAATGGCCATTCCTTCAGTCTCTGCTCCAGACCTTTTCTCCATATTTCCTCCTATGAAATTTTTTATTTCCCCTTCTTAAATGGACTGAAGTATCCACATTTTGTTTGTCCTTCTTCTTGAGCTTCATGTGGTCTGTGGATTGTATCATTAGGTAATCTGAACTTTTGGGCTAATACCCACATCAGTGAGTGCATATCATGTTATGGTTTCATTTATTTATTTATTTATTTGTGATTGGGTTACCACACTCAGGATATTTTCTAGTTATAAATAGGGCAATTTGATTCTCCGGAGTCTAACATCTTGAGTTCTTTGTATGTATAGGATATTAGCCCTCTATTGGATGTAGGATTGGTAAAGATCTTTTCCCAATTTGTTGGTTGCCATTTGGTCCTAATGACAGTGTCCTTTGCCTAACAGGAGTTTTGCAATTTTATGAAGTCCCCTTTGTCAATTCTAGATTCTAGTGCAGGAAATTTTCCCCAGTGCCCATGTGTTCAAGGCTCTTCCCTACTTTTTCTTCTATTAGTTTGAGTGTATCTGGTTTTATATGGAGATCCTTGATCCAGTTGGACTTGAGCTTTCTACAGGGCAATAAGAATGGATTGATTTGCAGTCTTCTACATGCTGACCTCCAGTTGAACCAGCGCCATTTGTTGAAAAGGCGATCTTTTATCCCACTGGATGGTTTTAGCTCCTTTGTCAAATATCAAGTGACCATCGGTATGTGCATTCATTTCTGGGTTTTCAATTCTATTCTATTGATCTATCTGCCTGTCTCTGTACCAATACCATTCAGTTTTTACACTATTGTTCTGTAATACAGCTTGAGGTCAAGTTTTCCATAATGTGGGTTTTTTGTTATTCCAAGTGAATTTGTAAATTGCTTTAACTCTATGAATAATTGAGTTGGAATTTTGATGCTAATTGCACTGAATCTGTACATTGCTTTGGACAAGATGGCCATTTTTACTATATTAATCCTGGCAATCCATGAGCATGGGAGATCTTTCCATCTTCTGAGTTATTCTTCAATTTCTTTCTTCAGAGACTTGAAGTTCTTGTAACACAGATCTTTCACTTTCTTGTTTAGAGTCACACCAACATATGTCATGCTACTTATGATTATTATGAAGGGTGTCATTTCCCTAATTTTTTCAGCCTGTTTATCCTTTGAGTAGAGGAAGGCTACTAATTTATTTGAGTTAATTTTATACCCAGCCACTTTGCTGCAGTTGTTTATCAGACTTAGTAGTTCTCTGGTGGAACTTTTGGCATCACCTGCAAATATTGATATTTTGACTTCTTCCTTTCCAGTTTGTATCCTTTTGACTTCCTTTTGTTGTCTGATTGCTCTGGCTAGGATTTCTAGTGCTATATTGAATATGTGGGGAGAGAGTGGGAAGCCTTGTCTATTTCCCGATTATAGTAGGATTGCTTCAAGTTTCTCTCCATTTAATTTGATGTTGGCTACTGGTTTTCTGTATATTGCTTTTACTGTGTTTAGGTATGGGTCTTGAATTCCTGATCTTTCCTAGACATTTAACATGAAGGGCTGTTGAATTTTGTCAAATGCTTTCTCAGCAACTTAGGAGATGATCATTTTTTTTAGTTTGTTTATATAGTGGATTATGTTCATGGATTTTTCTATATTGAACCATCCCTGGATCCCTGGGATGAAGCCTACTTGATCATGGTGGATGATCATTTTAATGTGTTCTTTTATTCAGTTTATGAGAATTCTATTGAGTATTTTTTGTGGCCAGAGAGTTTTAATGTAGAATTCTTTTTTTAGATATATTTCTTTATTTACATTTCAGATGTTATTCCCTTTCCCAGTTTCCTCTCGATAAGCCCCCATCCCCTCCATCTCTCTTCCATATGGGTGTTCCCCCCATCCACTCCTATTACCCCCCTTCTCCGATATTCCCCTTAACTGAGTGTCCAGTCTGGCAGGACCAAGGACTTCTCCTTCTACTGGTGTCCAAACAAGACTATTCTCTGCTACCTATGCAGTCGGAGCCCTGGGTCAGTCCATGTATAGTCTTTCGGTAGTAGTTTAGTCCCTTGAAACTGTTTGGTTGGCATTGATGCTCTTATGGGGTTGCAAGCTCCTTCAGCTCTTTCAATCCTTCCTCCCTCTAATTTCCCCAAAGGGGGTACTATTCTCAGTTCAGTGGTTTGTTGTTAGCATTGACTTCTGTATTTGACATGCACTGGATATGTCTCTCAGGAGAGATCTATATCTGGTCCCTTTCAGCATGCACTTTTTAGCATCATCAATCTTATCTAGTTTTAATGTAGAATTCTATAAGTCTTTCAAAAGGAGCTAATACCAATACTCCTCAAACTATTCCACAAAATAGAAACAGAGGATACTTTGCCAAACTCAATCTATTAAGCCATGGTCATCTTGATATCTAACCATACAAAGTCTTATCAAAAAGAGAGAAACTCAGAACAATTTCTCTTAAGAACATTGATGCAAAAATACTCAGAAAAATACTTGCATACTGAATCCAGGAACACATCAAAAACTTTATCCACTATGATCAAATTGGCTTTAACCTAGGGATGCAATTGTGGTTTGAAATATGAAAATTCATCAATGTAATCTGCCATATAAACAAACAGAAAAAAATTAAGGAAATGATTTTTTCATTAGAGACTGAAAATCCCTTTAACAAAATCCAACACCCCTTCATAGTAAAAGCCTTTGAGAGGTCAGAGATACAAGGTACATACCTAAAAATAATCAAATCAATATACAGGAAGTCAATAGCTAATATTGAACTGAATGGAAAGAAACATAGAGCAATTACACAAAATGATGGAAAAGATAAGGCCCAATATCTCCCCATCTACTCAATATAGTACTTTAAAGTATAGCCATAAAAATAAAACAAGTAAAGGAAAAAGTCAACTATCATTATTTGTGGATGATATGACAGTATACATAAGCAATCAAAAAAAGAAATCATTTAAAATAGACATCAATAATATAAACTATCTTGGTGAAACACTAACCAAGCAAGTAACTGACCTTTAGGATAAGAACTTTACATTCCTGAGGAAAGACATTGTAAAATATATCATAAGATGGAAAGATTCCTAGTGTTCATGGATAGGTAGTATTAACAGTGAAAATGTTCATTTTTATCAAAAGCAATGGACCCTTTGGATGCAATACCCATCAAAATTCCAAGACAATCTTTATAGACCTCAAAAGAGCAACTCTCAACTTCATATCGAAAAACAGAGAATCCAGGATACCAAAAGCAATCCCCCAAAACAAAAGAACTTTGGGAGAAGTAACAAACTCTGATATCAAGCTAGCTGTACTACAGAGCAATAGTGGTAAGAACCACATGAAATTTGTACAGAGACAGACAAAATGACCAATGGAACCAAATCAAGATCCCCCAAATAAGCCCCCAGTAGCATGCATACTAGATTCTTGATAAAGAAACAGTGAAAGAAAACATCTTCAAGAAAAGATACTGGACTAACTGGATATCTGCATAGGGAAAATGCAAATACATCCATTTTCATAACACTGAACAAAACTCAAGTCCAAGTGAATCAAAGACCTCAAAATAAAACTGGATATACCAAAATTAATACAAAAGAAAGTGGGGAATAATCTTGAATGCATTTGCACAGCACGATGACAACAACAACAACAACAACAACAACAACAACAACAACAACAAATGGCTCAGCATCTAAGATCAATAATTGATAATTGGGACCTTATGGAACTGAAAATCTTCTTTAAGGCAAAGGACACTGTCAACAGAACACAATGGAAACCTACCGATTGAGAAAGAATATTCTCAAACCCTCTATTTGACAGGGCTAAAATGAAAAATATATTAAGCTTAAACTCATGTAATTAGACAAAAATTAAGCTAATGTTCAAAGGCCTTAGGGAACAGGGAATTTCAAACCAAAAGAACTCTGATAATCTGTCTTATACTGGTTAGAATGGCTAAGATAAACCCTCAAGTGGTAGCATATGCTGGTCAGATGTGAAACAAGGGCAACACTCCTCCATTGCTGCTGGAGGTTGTACAACCTCATTGGAATCAATTTGGTACTTTCTCAAAAAACTGGGAATAGTTCTACCTCAAGAACTAGTGATATTACTCCTGGGCATATAACAAAACATTTTTGACAATCTACAAGGGCAATTCCTCAGCTATGTTCACACGAGTTTTATTCCTAACAGCCAGAAACTAGAAACAACCTAGGTGTCCCTCAACTGAAAAATAGACAACAAACATGTTCTATGTCTCCACATTGGACTGCTATTTGGGTATTAAAAACAAAGACATCACATATTTTGAGGGATAAGGAATGGAATTTGAAAACAAAAATCTGAGTGAGGCAATCCAATGCCTAAATATTCATTTATAAATAAATAAATGGTATATGTTTATTTATAAGTGAATATTAACCATAAAATACATGATATCTATGATAAAATCCACAGATCCCAGAGGCTAAATGAGCAAAAAGGTACAAGCAAGGATGCTTGAATATCACTTAGAAGGGGGAATAAAATATTCATAAAAAGATAGGTGGAAGGAGGTAACTCGGTGGCAAAGAGAATGAGGAGGAAAATGGGGGTGTTCGGGATCAGGTGTGGGGAAGGACAGGCCAGATGGCCAGATGGCTATTTGAAAGATTGGATATCTACAACTTACAGAGTTGTGGAGGAGATGGGGGAATCTCCAGCACATGACAAATCTAGGATAAGTGAGGTACCCAACAATCAATGGTGGTGACCTTAGCTGTGACTCACAGCATTGGGGATATAGAACCTGGAGAGGTCACATTCTGTATCTAGGCAAGAACCCCAGTGGAGCAATAGGGAAACCAACCTATGAAACTATTGACCCAAAAATTATCCTGTCTACAAAAATGCAGGGATGCAGGATGAAGCATAGAGAAAGGGAATGGCCAAGCCATAACTAGTCCAACTAGAGATCTATCCCATGGGCAAGTAGCAATCCCTGACAGTATAAATGATACTGGGTTATCCTTTCAGATAGGAGTCTACCATGGCAGTGCTCTGAGATGCTCCACACAGATACTGACACAGACAGATGCAGACACCCACAGACAAACAGTGGAAGAATCTTAGGGACTCTTATGGAAAAGTAGGTGGAAGATTGTGGCCCCGAAAGGGATAGAAATGCCACAGGAAAACCAGCAGAGTCAATTAACCTGGACCTCTGTGGCTCTCAGAACCACCAATCAAAGAGCATTCATGGGTTGGACCTAGGCCTCCCTGCATATGTATAACAAAAGTGCAGCCTGATCTTCATGTGGGTACTAAAGAACTGGAACTTGATGCTCCCAAAATGTGTTGCCTTTCTATGGGTTATTTTCTTCTAGCTGGGCTGCCTTGTCTGGCATTAGTGAGAAAGGATGAGTCTAGACTGGCAGAGATGTGATATGTCAGGGTGTGGGAATACTTGGAAGGGGGGCTCACCTTCAAAGAGGAGAAAAGGATGAGGGTAGCATTGTATTGGGGTAACCAAGAGAGGGAGGTAGCAAGTGGGATGTAAAGTGAATAAACAACAACAACAACAACAACAACAACAACAACAACAACAACAACAAGAAAAAACCAATCACATTGTGAATTTTGCAGGCAAATAGATGGAACTTGAGAATACTATCACGTGTGAGATAACCCAGAGCCAGAAAAACAGATATGGTTTAGATTCATGTATTAATGGACATTAACCATAAGGGGCAGGATTATCATTCTACAATCCACAGACCCAAAGACACTGGGTAACAAGGAGGTCCCAAGGAAAGATGCACAAATCTCACTCATACAGGAAAACAAAATAAGAATTGGAGGTGGATGAACAGAGGAAACTGAGTGAGAAAGGTGGTAAGGAAAACAACTGGGATGGCAATCAGGTGTGAGGAAAGGGGATATAAGAGAGGGTTGGGAGTGAGAATAGATATCAATATCACCAGGGGGTATCTCTTGTGACTAGATGGATTCCTGTGACAGGAGAGAATACGAGGAGTTTTTGGGGTGAGTCTGGGTTAGATTCCTGCTACCAGGGTCTGATATAGGGACTGAAGTAGCCATCTCCTGTTGGCAGGCAGGACTTCCAGAGGAGGGGGCTAGACATCAGTCCACTCAAAATACTGTCAAACCAAATTTTTCTTGCCTACAAGATGTATAGTGATAAATATGAAGCAGAAATTGAGAGAATGGCCAGCCAATGACTGCCCCAACTGAAGACCCATCACAAGGAAGAGAGCCAACACCTGGCACTATTAATGATACTCTGCTATGCTTACTGAACTTAGCATAATTGTCCCCTGAAAGACTTCAAGCAGTGGATAGAGGCAGATGGTGAGACATACAGCCAAATGTCAGGTAGAGCCTGGGGAGTTTTGCAGAAGAGTGGGGTATAGAATTGAAGAAGTAAGTTGGTGACAAGAAGACCCAAAGAGTCAACTAACCTTGGCCAAGTGAGCTCACACAGCCTGGGCTTCCAACCAGGGAGCAATCAGGAACTGGACCTAGACCACCTAAACACTTGTTCCAAATGTGCAGCTTGGTCTGCACAAATGTAGATCCAAGTAGGGAGGGTCTTTCTCAGTCTCTGTGTCTCTGCTCCCTCTCATTAGATTCTCTTGCCCAGTTCTTGGACTGCCATGATGGGCTTCCGTGGGAAAGTATGTGCCTAGATCTGCTGGGACTAGGTGCTCCAAGATAGGGTGATACCCAAAGTCCTCCGCCTTTGCTGGAGATGGTGGGTCTCTGGGGAGAGGAGATAGGGTTCTTTGATCTGTGATACGGATGTAAAGTGAATAAAATAATAAATAAAAAAAATTTAAAAATCTACAATGTATTTCTACTTTTGTTCAATTGTATTCATGGTCTCAGTCTTTCATATGTTATTTAATTTTGTTTTTTCTTCATCCTGTTTCATGAATAATGTTTAAATTATCTAAGTTGGGTCCTGAGTTTTGCTGTATGGCCCATGATGCCTCTCAGAGGACTTTGGCCACAGTGACCATTGAATGGATACTACTGGAATGAAAAGTGAACTGTAGATTAAAGAATAAAATATAATTGCTGCAACATAAGAAACTGACTTGTAAGGGGCTCTGTTAATACACTCATTTCATTGGTGACCTAAGTGTTTTGTGGAGAAAGTGTTGTATTGGTTAACACATTCATAGCTGTTTTCACACGGCTGATAAAACAATAAATGAAACAGATAAATCTGTAGCCAGGTAATGCCTGTATCATTGGAAGAGTAATGGCGAAGTAAACAAAACTTATATGGAATGATGATAAGAGCTATTGGAAAAAATAAGGCAGATAGAGTAGGATTGCAACTTATAAGGAAATACCTCACTAATAAACAGGTATTTGAACTAAGATTGTTCAAAATAAGAAAGTGGATGATATGGCTATTGGCAAAGGGACACTCCAGACAGGATATTCCTATTTTATTTTATTATGTGTATGTATATGAGTGTTTTGCCTACAGTATTTGTACCATATGCATGTCTAAAACATGTAGTGATCAGAAAAGGAAGAAGAATCACTGGACTGGAGTTACAGATAGTTATAAACCACCAGCTAGGCCCTCTATAGCAGTCAGTGTTCTTACCCACTGAAGCTTCTCTCCAGTCCTCACAGGTGGTGTATATTCTCATGCAGCACCTTTAAGAAATGAGCAGATGGAGGCCTTATTAGCTGTAGATGGTAGGAAGAAATGTATATAAATGTTTCCATTTTAGAAACATAGGGGAGAGCAGCTAGGTGGGGCATTACATTACTGGGAGGACATTGATGTTTGGCAAGAACCATGCAGTGGCTTTAGGTACTGCAGTCCCTGGGCTGAAGGATGAGGAAGGAGACTAATGAGCAGATAAGACAATGTGTAAATTCTTTTCAAACTGGAGGGAGAGATCATAATAAGGTAAAAAGGACAGTTGAAGACAGCTAATATGGTTCTGTAACAGGTTGGATGAGGGGTCTGAGAGAAGATAAGAGGTGGAGACAAAAACCTTTGGATTGAGTAACTGAGAAAAATTGATACTAATCACATGAGGGAGGCTATGTAAAGAGTCAGGGCTGGGAAGTAGGATTTTCCTGTTTGTACTTCTTTTTTTTTTCTTTTTCTTTTTTTCCCCGGAGCTGGGGACTGAACCCAGGGCCTTGAGCTTGCTAGGCAAGCGCTCTACCACTGAGCTAAATCCTGACCCCTCTGTTTGTACTTCTTAAATATCATTTAGTCCAAAGGGAGGAGAGAAGTAAGGAGGAAAAGAGTAGGAATGCTGTTTAGCAAATATATGAAAACCATGAATACCCCATCCTGATTTTACACAGCCCCCGCCTTAGTTAAGATTTTACTGTTGTACGTAGCAATGAATAGCCAGTAAGAGCACCAGTGGAAGGGGAAGCCCTTGGTCCTGCCAAGACTGAACCCCCAGTGAACGTGATTGTTGAGGGGAGGGCAGTAATGGGGGAGGATGGGGAGGGGAACACCCATAAAGAAGGGGAAGGGGAGAGGTTGGGGGGATGTTGGCCCAGAAACCAGGAAGGGGAATAACAATTGAAATGTAAATAAGAATTACTCAAGTTAATAAAGATGGAAAAAATAAAAGATTTTACTGTTGTAAAGCAAAACCATGACCAAGGCAACTATTATAAGGATGACATTTAATTGGAGCTGACTTACGGGTTCAGAGGTTCAGGCCATTATCATCAAGGCAGGAGCATGCAGCATCCAGGCAGACCTTTGGCTACAGGAGCTGAAAGTTTCACCTCTTGTTCTGATTGCAGCTAGCAGCAGGCTGGCTTCCAGGAAGCTAAGAGGAGGATATAAAGTTCATGCCCACCGTGACACACCTATTCCAGAAAGGCTACACCTCCTAATAGTGTCAGCCCCTGGGTTAAGCATACATATACAAGCCATCATAGCCACAAACTAAAAGATCAGATTAGAAAAAGAAACCCAGGAAGGAAGCAAGACGGGAGAGGGAGTATGGGCATGAACAGGAGGAAGTAGAAGACAAATGGGGGGAAAGAAAATTAACAATGTTCACATCATTGTGATAGTTAATTTTCTTTTTTTTTTAATTAACTTGAGTATTTCTTATATAAATTTCGAGTGTTATTCCCTTTCCCGGTTTCCGGGCAAACATCCCCCTTCCCCCTCCCCTTCCTTATGGGTGTTCCCCTCCCAACCCTCCCCCATTGCCGCCCTCCCCCCCATAGTCTAGTTCACTGGGGGTTCAGTCTTAGCAGGACCCAGGGCTTCCCCTTCCACTGGTGCTCTTACTAGGATATTCATTGCTACCTATGGGGTCAGAGTCCAGGGTCAGTCCATGTATAGTCTTTAGGTAGTGGCTTAGTCCCTGGAAGCTCTGGTTGCTTGACATTGTTGTACATATGGGGTCTCGAGCCCCTTCAAGCTCTTCCAGTTCTTTCTCTGATTCCTTCAACGGGGGACCTATTCTCAGTTCAGTGGTTTGCTGCTGGCATTCACCTCTGTATTTGCTGTATTCTGGCTGTGTCTCTCAGGAGCAATCTACATCCGGCTCCTGTCGGTCTGCACTTCTTTGCTTCATCCATCTTGTCTAATTGGGTGGCTGTATATGTATGGGCCACATGTGGGGCAGGCTCTGAATGGGTGTTCCTTCAGTCTCTGTTTTAATCTTTGCCTCTCCCTTCCCTGCCAAGAGTATTCTTTTTCCTCATTTAAAGAAGGAGTGAAGCATTCACATTTTGATCATCCGTCTTGAGTTTCGTTTGTTCTAGGGATCTAGGGTAATTCAAGCATTTGGGCTAATAGCCACTTATCAATGAGTGCATACCATGTATGTCTTTCTGTGATTGGGTTAGCTCACTCAGGATGATATTTTCCAGTTCCAACCATTTGCCTACGAATTTCATAAAGCCGTTGTTTTTGATAGCTGAGTAATATTCCATTGTGTAGATGTACCACATTTTCTGTATCCATTCCTCTGTTGAAGGGCATCTGGGTTCTTTCCAGTTTCTGGCTATTATAAATAAGGCTGCGATGAACATAGTGGAGCACGTGTCTCTTTTATATGTTGAGACATCTTTTGGGTATATGCCCAAGAGAGGTATAGCTGGATCCTCAGGCAGTTCAATGTCCAATTTTCTGAGGAACCTCCAGACTGATTTCCAGAATGGTTGTACCAGTATGCAATCCCACCAACAATGGAGGAGTGTTCCTCTTTCTCCACATCCTCGCCAGCATCTGCTGTCACCTGAGTTTTTGATCTTAGCCATTCTCACTGGTGTGAGGTGAAATCTCAGGGTTGTTTTGATTTGCATTTCCCTTATGACTAAAGATGTTGAACATTTCTTTAGGTGTTTCTCAGCCATTCGGCATTCCTCAGCTGTGAATTCTTTGTTCAGCTCTGAACCCCATTTTTTAATAGGGTTATTTGTCTCCCTGCGGTCTAACTTCTTGAGTTCTTTGTATATTTTGGATATAAGGCCTCTATCTGTTGTAGGATTGGTAAAGATCTTTTCCCAATCTGTTGGTTGCCGTTTTATCCTAACCACAGTGTCCTTTGCCTTACAGAAGCTTTGCAGTTTTATGAGATCCCATTTGTCGATTCTTGATCTTAGAGCGTAAGCCATTGGTGTTTTGTTCAGGAAATTTTTTCCAGTGCCCATGTGTTCCAGATTCTTCCCTAGTTTTCCTTCTATTAGTTTGAGTGTGTCTGGTTTGATGTGGAGGTCCTTGATCCACTTGGACTTAAGCTTTGTACAGGGTGATAAGCATGGATCGATCTGCATTCTTCTACATGTTGCCCTCCAGTTGAACCAGCACCATTTGCTGAAAATGCTATCTTTTTTCCATTGGATGGTTTTGACTCCTTTGTCAAAAATCAAGTGACCATAGGTGTGTGGGTTCATTTCTGGGTCTTCAATTCTATTCCATTGGTCTATCTGTCTGTCTCTGTACCAATACCATGCAGTTTTTATCACTATTGCTCTGTAATACTGCTTGAGTTCAGGGATAGTGATTCCCCCTGAAGTCCTTTTATTGTTGAGGATAGCTTTAGCTATCCTGGGTTTTTTGTTATTCCAGATGAATTTGCAAATTGTTCTGTCTAACTCTTTGAAGAATTGGATTGGTATGATAGCTAATTTTCTTAACATTTAAAAACTTAGATATGAAAAACCAGCATCACTTGGTTACTTGGTAGATAGCATATGGGGGTAGGGTGGATAGATTGGGGTGACTTTACTTCCCCTGTCTTTTCTAGTTTCCAGAGACTTCTAGCATTCATGAGTCCACCCTCCATCTGAGATCCGACAATCACATCTCTAGGTGATATACATAGACACTCCAGATTTCCATCAAATGAAATTTCAAGCCATCCAGGACCCTGATCCACCATTCTTAGAACAACTTCTACTCTGTAAATATCTGCCACAGGCAGGAGACAGCTGTGGTATAAAGTTCCAGATAGACATTGCGCATGCCTGCCATTTAAAAACAATATTACAGTGGAGTTTTAAACTCTCAATCTGGTCTATCTAAATATTCCAACACCAGCTGTCTGCCCTGGGCTCTAACCGAGTAGTAGTATTCTGTATCTTCTTGTTTCAACTTTTAGGGCTGGTGGCTTGCTCTGAGACTTCAATTCTCTATAAGAATTCAGTGTGTTGTTCAGGTGTGTGTGTGTGTGTGTGTGTGTGTGTGTGTGTGTGTATGTTTTTTTGTGTGTTTGTGTGTATGTCTGTGCGTGTGTTTGTGTGTTTGTATGTCTGTGTGTGTTTGTGTGTGTGTATGTCTGTTTGTTTGTGTGTATGTCTGTGTGTGTGTGTGTGTGTGTGTGTATATGAGAAAGTCACACAGACAAGTACAGAGATAGAAAGAGGCAGAAGCCAATTGATTGTATTTTTAAAAACCAAAGAAACTGAGACCAAGCATGCCTGACAATCATTAAGCAGAGGTTTTATTTATCTAGTTCTGTCATATTTTCCAAAAGGGCTTCTGCATCATTATAGCTAATACAGTTTTTGCAGCACACATGAATGGGTACATTAAACAGTTGTGAATTACCCCAGAACATGGATAAAAAAACTTGGAAATTAATGTTTATTTTTTCTTACCTATTATTTTGCCACAAAGCAATTGTCTACATTTTATCACACATATCATGGTTATTTCCATTAAGTGGTATCTTGCTCCGTTTGACTGTGTCGCTGTTATCCAATTCTTGAGACATACCTTAGGATAAAGAACAAGTATCTACCCATTTGAAATTGCTTTGCTTTGTTCTATTTCTGCTCTGTGCCTTTGCCTTCATTAATCATGTCATATGATTCTGTCACTTGAAATAGCATCTGTGGGATAAAAGCAATGTATTGCAGCTCGAACTGTAACAGAAAACACTCTCCATTTTGCTCTAGGCTTTGAGAATATTCTCCCTTACTAAACTCCAAAATAGCTGTATCAGGACTGGGTTGGGGATAAGTTCCTCACTGACTTGCCAGGTCAGGCAGATGAGTTCAGAATGTGTGTCATCAGGTGTCATTAGCAGTTTATTACAGAATTTTTCACTAATTAACATCACTAGGTTCAAAACCAAATTTATTAGATCCTGCGGGAAAAAGTATTAACTACACTTTTCCAGGTCATAAAGAATGTCAGGTTCAAAGTTCCAATGAAAACCCAGGTCTTCTACCTCAGAACTAAAGGGTTTTTTTTTCTTGTTTTGCCTTCACAGCCTTCTTCCTTTCCACATGTTATAGGCCTTCAACACATATACAGCAGAGTACTCCTCGGTATGGGTTCAGTCAGAGAAGATGCACCCAGCCCTCACCTAACCCTAAGGAAGTTTAGAGGTCTGGTGGGGTGGGGGCATCTTTGTTGAGATAGGGAGTGGACAGGAGTGGGGCGGAGGTATGGGATGTGGAATTCTGAGGGTTGGACACAGAGGGGAATAAAATCTGGAGTGTAAAAATTAATTAATTAACTAATTTTTTAAAAAAGAAGAAAAAGTAACTCTAATAATTGATACTCATGTCTTGTTTACTGATTAATAGTACTCTTTTCTTTCAATTGCCTTATAAAACAAAATATTTATTTGGATGATTGTTTCTAATTTTTTATTAGGGTATATTAATTATATAGTTTTATTATGGAATGATCATATATGTATATGATGAACTTTATCCCTACCGTCTTCCTTTCCTACTGTTATCTTTTCTCTTTTCAATAATTTACCCCCTTTGCTTTCATTTTTCACTTTGTTTTTATGTTGGTGGTGTTTAAGGACTTCAGTCATGGTTACTTACAGGTGCATGACCATGCAGACAATCAGTCATTCCTCCAGAAACCATTACCTGTGTAAATCCCAGGAAGAGCTGGAAGTGTGAGACTTCTTCCCCAGTCTATGGTGTAATGTGGATGGTCCGATCTGATATCAAATGTGGGTCTTGGACCCAGTCATCACAGCGATTGAGAGTTTAAATATTTAACAGTGGTGTCCTGCCTGGAGGGCAGTGTTCCACCGATTCCTCTGATCCCACATCTCATGCTCTCTGCCCCATGGCCCAAGGTGCTCCCTGAACTGGAGATGGCGTAATAGAGTTTTATTAGTGCTAAACAAGGACACACAAAGGAGAAGGCCTCAAGGAGGAGGGCCGCTGCCTTAGGTGGGTTCATTGTATCTGGATCAGGAAGAGATGAATGTTGGTGATCAAGTTGATTTCAACTTTTTATTTGTTCTGGGTCTCCAGGTTGCTGCCCACATTCTGGGATGTGTTTCTGTGATCCTTCTGTTGACTCTCTGAAACACACAAAGGGTTGTGACTTCAAATTCTGATTTTGAATGCACTGTGTTTCAACGTAAAGTATACTAGGTCCCACCTTTGAGGAATACTATGCCTTTCAAGGAAACTGATGGAAGTTGGTTCTCAGGGTAGCCTTGAACTAACAGCATGAGTACTCCACCCTTCTGACAACAGTTTTCATGTGATTATGGTTTCTTTAATTTTTATTTGAGAACCGTGTGCCTTGATATACTGTATCTTTGTATTCCCTGCCCTCCACTACCTTGAGGTTTAACTATTTTTGGAACAATGCTAGTCCTGTTCTATTTTAATGTCTGGGGTCATAAACTCCTCTCTAGCTTTACTCTTGAATTACACAAGAGTTCTGATATGGTTACTCCCTCTCCCTACTCATTCCACTACCCTAGTAAGTAATGAGATGAGATAGAAAAACCTTCCCTCCAACTTACAATATAGGAAGGCCAGGAGCGGTAATGAGGTGAACTGCATAAAACACTTGGAGCAGAAAGAACGACATCAATTATTTCTGCCTATTAATCTCTTGAGATGTAATTCTTGGCTTTATAATGTAGTTCCACACTGCAGTCTCAGGTGTTCAGTGACAACAGACTAAAACTGTTCTCCATTCTGCAGGTGTTCAGATCATATAAAGAAATAACTGTACTGGGGGGATGAAAAGGCTCTCTGCAAATTGTTAGAGCAGAGTAGAGAAAATTTACACCATATTGTTGGATGTTAAGCATGTAATGTTCATAGGTCGTGTTTCTGCAGTGAAGGAACAATTTTCCTTGATTTTTTTCAAACTGTTCAGACTAACTCATCTTTAAGATTCAGAACTCCACACAGAAAAACCTTCCAAGGCATCTTTAATCTTGCTTGCCAGGAGTTAAGGCATCTTTTTATTTCTCCTTTTTGTTTTGTGTATCATGTACTACATGAGCATGCATTTTGCATGTGTGTGAGAGAATTTAAGTGTCCACATTTGTGCATGTGTGTGAATTATCTGTGTATACCAGAGGTTGACATTGATTTACCTAGTAAATTGAAGCAGCATCTTTAAGGGAACCCAGGAGTCACTGACTCTCAGTCTAAATGGTCAACTTGCTCCAGGTGGCCACCTCTTCATCAGTTACAGGATTCCATTAGAGATGAGCGACTATGCCCAACAAGCATTTACATGGTTTCTAGGGAGCAGAATCCTGGACCCTACTCTTTCATTGCAAATGCTTTACCCACTTAAACATCTCCATAGCCCCTCCTCTGACTTTCTATATTTTAGGACACTGATACCAATTTTTTTTTAGTTCATGTCAATTGATTTGAGAAGTTTAAGTCTGTGAGGGATAGAATCAGCAGCTTCTCATAGATATCAGGATGACATTTAACTTAAAACATAACTGACAGGCTGTGCTGACAAAGCCAAGTCATCAAACACTGGCTTCTTTGGGAACAGCCATTAAACATGAGTCTCAAATGTGAAGGCAGATACTTTCGATTGTAAAATGTAGGTACTTGAGTTTTCAAGTTTGCCTTGATCTGATGAGAATAGTCTTCATTCACCTGTTCTCTTTACTGTTTTGATTTCTGATCTGTTTATCTACTCTTATCTGTTTATACTCTGTGTATAGCAGTGTTCTAATCTCGATGTCCTACACAGAACCTTGTATGTGTGTGTGTTTATCTATATTATGTGTGTGTGCATGTGTATGCATGCGTGCATATGTATGTATGTATATATGTATGTATGTATGTATGTATGTATGTATGTGTATATGTTTGAGGCACAGAGCATAACTTTTCCCCACTCACCACCTTAAAGAAAAAAAACAAGCCCATCTGCTACATAAAGAACATTTGT
This sequence comes from Rattus norvegicus, assembly GCF_021556685.1. Lineage (NCBI taxonomy): Eukaryota > Metazoa > Chordata > Mammalia > Rodentia > Muridae > Rattus > Rattus norvegicus. Next base: position 15,511,557 of record NC_141541.1, on the reverse strand, counting down.
TGGCTGTCTCAGCACCAAGGCCTTCAGAACCCAGAACAGCATGTGGCCTGAAGCCAGGTTCTTGCGCAGTAGCCTTAGGTGATGATGGTAGTACCGGGTATGGTCCCTGAATACTAATGAAGAAGCCTTCTATTGGCAGTCTTCAAACCTTCACTTCTTGTGGGGATGTGATGCATCACTGTGAAGTAAATCCTACCCAATTCTGCTTCCATTCTGTAAATGGAGGTTACACTGGAGTCACAGTCTACAGATTTTCTCCGGCCTCTCTGTTCTGGGCTCTGTTCTGCCTTCCACAGTACCTTTAGTGCTTCATAATTCTATGCTAATGGCTAGTATCTGGTGAATACATCTGAAGGCAGCATGCCTCCTGCTTAACCTTATAGAGTGTTTTGGCATTTATACAAGAGTCACTATAACTAGTTGCCCATGTTAAGATTATATCATCTGGGCCATGTTAGACTGTTACTATGAAGCCTCATTTTGACTAGTCAGATTGGAGTAAGATTATCAACAACCCAGATCTATACATTGCTTCTACGATCTTCCTAGCTCTCTGTGGTAGGTAATCTTTCTCATTTCCATGACAAAATTACTGACAAGTGCAATTTAAGGGGAGAAGGAATATGATTTTTTTGCCTTACAATTCCTTCATTGCAGGGAAATAGTGGCAGATGGCCACATTGGGTTCACAGTCAGGAAGCAGAAAGAGATCAGTGCTGAAGCTCAGCTCACTTATTTCCTTGCGTTAATTCTAGAACACTGGGCTAGGGGTTGATGCTGTATGCATTCAGTGTGCATCTTTCTCTTTCAGTTGACACCATCTAGAAGCTTCCTCACAGACATCTCCATGACTGTTTCTCTGGGTATTCCAAATCCCATGAAATTGACAGTCACAATTAATCACTATAATATCTCTAGGAATTTAGATCTACAGTTCAGGAAGTATTTTGTATTTGCCCTTCGTTCCTGGGTGATATCTCTAACCATTGTACAGTCTAATCTTCGGATCATACTTTATATACCTAATAGACTTCTAAGCCTCTTGGCAACATTATCTAAGTTCATGCAGTCAATCACATTGTTACCCTCCAAGCTACAAGTTCAGCTCACTTGTCCACAGCCTTTCAAATACTTATATGGCTTTGCTCCATGAATTCAGCTTTGAAGGCACTGGTTAAAAAAAATACCTATTTTCTTCTAATGTATTGCTTTAATGCATCAATCTAAATTTATGGTTAAATAACCAAAAATCTTCTGTATATAAATGGTTATTTTGTTCACATAGTAAAGGGTAGAATATTTTTAAAGATACTAAATTTCTGTAATCAAATATACAGCACAAGAAGTTTCCATTGGAGTTTGGGTGCAGACAAATTAAGTTTGGTGAAGACATTCTCCTCAACTTTTTTTTCCAACTTTTGCTCTAATTATCCTCTGTAGGTATCTGATTTAAGCATTAGGACAGTGAAGAAAATCTGTGTGCTTAAAATGTGGATTTCGATTTAACCTTTTAATAATTTGAGGCTGTATTACAAAACAGTCTTTATACCTCAGTTTCCCCAGGTGAAAACTTTGCATAGTTTTCTTGAATTTCTTCTTAAAGATTGATGTATATTTAAGAACCTCAAAACAGTAAAGGACAATTGACAACATTGTATATGTTCTACTTTGAATCTCCACAAAAGCACACTCTTTTCTGGACACTAAGAAAATGTCAGCAAACATAGAGAGCAGGCAGAACTAAAATTAAAGACAGAGATCACTTTTCCCACACTGCTTTATAGTTCACAACTCTCAAGTGTTCTCTATAGCAGTAATTTTTATAAATAAAAACCATAAGTTTGCATTAACAATGCAATTTTAAAATCCAAAGGAAATTAATCTAAAAAATAGTGGAGAGAGAAAAGTTAAGAAAAGCCAAATTGCAGCAATGTGGTGTCTTGCCTGAAAGTAAGGAAATTGTAAAATATAGAAAAATAGGAACACAGGAACACTAACTCGGGCACACCATTTACTTCTTCAGCAGGGTGTCTGTGACTCATAGATAATTTATAGCTCTATTTAATTAGCAAGTTAGACGCGAGAGTGCCAGCATCTGCCCATGCAGCTGAAAGCAGTAATCTCTGTACTGGGTGTTATTGATGATTATGAAAAAAAAAAACTTCCAGTAGCAAGTGAAAGAGAATTTAGTTTTCTACAGGGCTGCAGAGGGGGGAGATGAATCACAGAGATGGAATCTTTGGAGATTCAAACATGGCAAATAAATCTGTGGCCTGGAGAAGGAAGCCACAGGCATACAGATGCTGTGATGGGAGGCACAGGGTGAAATATGGGGTAGTAGACTCCCAGCTTTGGTGTAAATATGTGGGTCTTTACAGAGAAGGGTACTGAGGATATGTTTGCTATTCTGCACTTATTCTCAATAATTTCAACCAAGGTGGTTTCCTTATTTGTATGAGAGAGGAACTTTTCATGAACAAACAGGTGATATTTTCAATGAAGCTGGCTTAATTTGGAAGGAAATGAGAATCCTAACTGAATTTGTGAGCAAAATATATACTTAAAATTTGAAATTATTGTAGGATAAAAGCATATGATATTTGACTTTAAGACATAACATCATCTCTTTACATTGATTTCTTGTCCACTAATCCAATGTCTTACTATCATGCTGGGAATCTTGGGTATGAATCCAGTGATCTTCATGACAAGCTCTCTACATTTTCTTAAAATCCCAGTCCTCATCTGTTGTATCTCTGGCAAATAAATGCTACTGTAAGGAAGATGGTCAAAGGAAGAGTTGTTCAAGCACAGTCCATCCATTCTCTGGGCATTATAGCTTTTCTATTAATTTATAAAATCATTAAATATTCAATGCCTGGCTTATAAATTAGTAAGTGGAGGATATATGAATTTGTATTTCATTTTACGATCCTGTGAACCATATGAGAGTGATTATCTTATTCATCATGCAAAGGGCCAGTGATTATTTGTGCACATTTGGGAATCAAAGACCTTCCTGCCATGCTTGAAAATGGCCCTTTCACAGGGTATATGGAGAAAAGTGTCTTGCATAATTAAAGCTGTTAACTTTTTGTAAGTGAGAAATATGGACGAGAGCATTTTCTATTCTTCTGAAACATTGAAACAATGTTAATACATGAAATAATATTTTACCTTCTGCCAACTTAGCATAAAGTTGCCTGGGTCACGTGTTTTGATTCCCTACCTGTTATGTGTAAGTCTGTACCCATGCAGAAACTCTGGTAATCTTATTTTCTTTCCTGACTTCTTTTTGTAGATGTCAAATATCATATAAGCTGGCTACTCCATTTCCATATAACTCACACTACTTTTTTTTTAGCCTTCTGTAGTTATCTCCTCCTCAAGTAAACAATGTTAATGACAGCTTTTCAATGTGATGTTGGGGAGTTAAAGGATACAACTCTTCAACCTTCAGAAAATGATTGTGTAACCATATTGTGAATATTATAAATGCTCCATTACATTTTGATGACATGCAACATTCTTTCCTATATGGAGATGTTTGTACTCTTGACGTTTAATACAAGAAGCTGTGCAGAGTCAGTGTGGGAGGGAAGCGAAGGCTCTCAAAGTGTACCTTCCCCAGTGGGAGAAATTCTTTGTTGAGATGTGTGAGAAATTTACTATGTCATTATTTTAAAAGAGTCATCTGGCCAGAAAATCATTAAAGCATAACAAGATAAAACTGGGTGTCCATAGGTCCAGGGACAGCTGTAGATGTACCTATAAGCACCGTGATGACATAGCAATGAGACTAGAATTGTGGCTTTATTGTTTAAAGTTTCTTTGTTTTTCAAGACAGGGCTTCATGCATCCTATGCTGGATTCTCACTCACTGTGTTTAGCTAACGATGACTTGGTCTTCTGAAGCACCTGCCTTCCTATTTCATGTGCTGATTAGAGGTACACACCATCACACCTGGACATACCAGCGCAAAGAACTGAACCAAGGGCTTTGAACTCGTTAGACAAGCACTTTACCAACTGAGCTCCACCCCTGCTTAATGAAATTTTATGTTTGTGACTTTCTAAATACAATGAAAAAAAGCAACATTTCTATTTTACTTACAATTTGCTCTTAAAAAATGGTTTGTCTGTACTGTTGGCACAGAATAGTTACTAATTTTATTTATTTTTAATTTATTTATTAATTTTATTTATTTATTTTTATTTCCCTCCCTGTGCTTTTGTTTTCTAACTCTGATTCCCTAACCAGATTGTTTTTTCATTTTTTTTTAACATTTACACTCATACCTGTCTCTCACCTTTTCCCTCTGGAACCTCCTGGTCTTTATTTTTACTTTGGCCTTGTACTATTTTATCTCATTTTCATTCTAGTTCAAAATCAAAGCAAAGTAAAAATATAACAACACATCCGACCTTTACAAGAGCGTTAATGATTCTTCCTTAAGGGTTTTTAGTGAGTTTCCAGCCCACAATGCCTATATTTGACCTTCTCAAACCTTTTATCTAATAAGATGGGAATGGAAAGCAACGAGACAGTTATTCTGAAACTGGCCAAATGTAATTCAAGTACATTTCTCTCTTTCTCTTCATTTTATTAACCAAGAAGTGCAGGAATGTCAAGTCTGGCTTTTTCAAACCATAAAACATCTAAGAATAACGTTTTCTTCAGGAAGTTCAAATAGCTATCCCTTCTAGTAATGGCAAAGGGAAGTCTATTCATGACAGAGGAAAGAGTTTTTGATCCATATTGAAAAGTAACAAATTGTAACTACATATTTGTTGCCTAGTTCATTAGGTCTCCTTCTACCATGACTGATCTGAGTCATCTTGTATCACATTTTCTTCTCTGCTTGTTGTCACTACCCATAAAAAAGTCCACCACTGCTGAGACAACTAGAATAAAAAGCCTCTTCTATCTATTAAATAGCCACTATTGATAATAAGTCGATTTTAGAACTAAAATCTGACGTGTTATTCTGGTACTGAATAAAAGTATTGTTGATATTCTTAACATTATTAAAGTAACACTATATATTCTTCTTTGAATAACACTAAGTATGTTTGTATTCTATGCACGATCTCCTTTTCTGTTTCTCTCAAGTGTGTTGACTCACTTCCTTTGAAAACCTCTTGTGTTTGCATAAAGCCATTTCTATCCCAGGGCACATATGTAGAGGTCAGTGGAAAAGTGGGGCATTTAGCCCTCCTTTATCACTCACCTTGTTTGAGATAGGTCTGTTTGCTGTTGAATTTTCGAGGTCCAGATTCATAATCTTTTCAAGTAATGACTTTATATCTATAATGTCTCTGCTCCAATTTGCTGTCTATATTTCAGCTGATATAAGTTCCCATAGTGGAAAGTTTTTCATTAACATAACAGCTCAAAAACCCTCCAGGGCCACCTCTTCTGTTAGGACAAAGAGAATATATCTCTTCACAGCCCTGATGCAGCCACAGGCTCTGGTGTTCACACATGTTTGTGTCTTCATACAGCATCTGCCTTGGTCAAGTGAACCTGCACTGTTTCTGTATTTGCAGCATGGTGTCATTTCTTCTCCAGTGTACCTTCCTAGAACTCTAGGACTTCTCTAGTCCCCCTTTCACTGATGCCTATTATATTCATTGTAAAAATGGCAAGTAAAACAGCAAAACACTATTCAGGTATTAAAAATAAGGACATTGTAAATTTTTTAGGCAAAAAGATGGAACTATAAAATATCATCCTGAGTGAGATAAACAAGATCCAAAAGGATCTGAATGGTATATACTCACTAATAAGTGGATATTAGCAAAAAGATGCAGAATACCCATGATATACCCCACAAAGAAGGTAAAAAAAGGCCCAAGTGAGGATCCTTGAATCCCACTTAGAAGTGGGAACAAAATAGTCATGGTAGGCAGAAGGAAGGACTGGGCACGAGACTTGATGACAGGGACAGGAAGAGGGAGGCAGGATCAGGTGTGGAGATGTGGGACCAGGGACTGGTAAGTGGGGACTAGGGGTAAATGGAAATGGATTCCAAGAGAATGCCTTTAATTCAGACTCTGGAGACCAGCATCAGTGTGCACATCTAACTTTACTGTTTATTATTTAACCTTGTATAGACTTCTAGCCAATTAGGGTATACATATGTACTCAGGGGCAAATTGGGGTACAACCTGCGTTGTTTAGATCTTACTCACCCACCTACCCATGAGCCTGTAGGTGAAGGTCCAATTCCCTGTGGAGATTTCCATAAAGACAGCCCCCAGGCTGGCTTTAGGTACTTTTGTGTTGTCTCACAGGTATGCGGGGAGCTAGGACAGATCATACACTGTTTATAGTGAATCGGGACTCTTTGAGGAGTCACAAGAGCCTGTGGTACCCAGCTCTGCATCACAAAACTTCTTCCACCTGGTTTATCTCCACATACCCCACACGGGGAGAGACAAAGGAGAGGCCCAGAATGCCAGGAGAAGGAATGGGATACGTACATGTTGTGTTTGGTGGAGGTTTAGAGGGGATCTCTAAAAAGTCTCAGGGACCTGGGAGGTTCCCAGGAGTCATTGTGTGTGATCTTAACTGAAATGTCTATCAGTGGGGATATGGAATCTTAAGAAACAACCTCCAGAAGCCAGACAGGATCCTCAGTGGAGAGGCGAAGAAACCAACCTGCTTACAAATGCTTTCATCCAAAATTGGTCATGTCTAAAAGAAATGCAGGAACAAGTTGGAATAGAGACTGAAAAAATGGCTGACCAGTGACCAACACAACTTGACACCCATCCCATGGGTAGGTAACAATCTCTGACATTATTAGTTATGCTATGTTGTGCTTGCAGACAGATTTGTAGCATAATTGTCCTCTAAAAGGTTCTACCCAGCTTTGGATTGAGGCAGATGCAGATACCCACAGCCAACATTGGACAGAGGTAGAAGACCCCTATGGTAGAGGTAGAAGAAGGATTGAAGGCCCTGAAGGCAATGGCAACCCTACAAGAAAACCAACAGTGCCAACTAACCTGGAGCCCTCGGATCTCCTAGAGGCTAAGCTACCAAACAAAAAGCATAAGTGGGCTGGTCTGAGGCCTCCAGCACATATGTAGCAGAGAGCTGCCTTGTTGCCTCAGTAGGAGAGGATGAACCTAATCTTACAGGAACTTGATGCATGAGGTAGGGAGGGTACCTGGTAGGGTACCCTATCAGAGGAGGAGGGGTGGTGGAATAGAAGAGCAACCCTGTGTTAATGGACCAGAAGGAGGGGCAGCTTTTGGAATGTAAATAACATATACAGGGTAAGCTTCTCTAAGCTTGAAGATAAGGCCAACTCTTGGTGAGATATCATTTTGCCCATGGTACTTAATCTTCACTGACTCTGTCATACCTTGGAAACTTTCTTTCCACTGGAGACTTCCAAAATGGTTAAATTTAATTTAATTTCATAGTAAATCTCCTATCTGGATCCTTGTTTCCCGTGTGGCTTTCTGTAATTTCTGTAAGATCAAGTCAACTAAAAATGAAAGAATCAGTAAAATTCAGAGGTCAGTCTTTTGCATTGTTACATTGTACTTAATTATTCATGCTCTAAATATAATTATTTACTCAGGGATTCAATCCCAGAATGTTTCCATCCATTAACAAGGATGATTAATCTCAAAGAACTTTTTTTGAGCAAAGCAATTATTTATTGTAGGGAAATACAGATGATGACATCTCTATTTTATATGTCAATAACAATTCAAATGTCCCTGCATGACAGTAAAACGTCCTCTAAATAGTACAATATTTGAATTATCCATTAATATACATAAGTACTATACATTATAATGTTATATATGTACAAACATTATTGAATATATACTTCTATAATATAATCATAAAGATGAACAAAAGTGTACTTCTGAAATTGGCTTCACTGGGGATGACGGTTTGGGAAAAATCTTCATTAATTTGGTAGCTCTTGGTTTTGGCGTTCATTCAGAAAGTGTACTGAAACAAGAAGGATGAATACTTGGAATTCAGGTTTGGTATGCTTAAGCACTCTGCCCTTGGGAGAGACATGCTTCTTATTTGTGAGTTAAGGAATTGAGCTAGTAGATCTGCTATTTCTCTTTAGCTTTGTAACAAGATTTCTTTGAAGCTGGTTGACAGTTCTGTGTATGGAGTTTTCAAGTAAGTAGAAGGGAATTGATACAGTCACAAAAGAAAGTGATTGAATGGGTTTCTGTTGAGTTTCATAACACAGTGGAGTTGAAAATGTTCACCTTTTATAACACATCATGTTTGATAACTGAGAACTTTAGCAATTAGAGTAAATTATTCAACTTCATTTAAATGATTAGAACTTTCTAAAATATGTTTAAATCCATTTCTCTGAGAAATATAATAGGAGAATGTTTATTTATCTGATACATAGACTCCATGTGCATTGAGTTTCAGAAACTGTAACATATAAACATCACACAGACAATTAAAAATCAAGTAAAATTATTCTTAAGAAGGAAATTGGGTTTTGCTAACAAATATTTGAAATGAAAGCCCTGGTGGATGCATACAATCAAACTTCAAGCTTCTCAATAAAGTTGTCCAAACAAACCAAAAAACAAAAAAAAAAACCCACAGCTTTTAATTTTTGGAAACCATAAACATGGAAATACTAACACCATTAAGAACAAGAGTGAAGGTGAATCTATTTTATATATTTTGTTAAATTCTCTCCTTGTATCATGTGAATCTTGGGATCAGCATCAAAGTGGATAATTATGCACAGGGAAATGTATTTTTACCCACTTATACCTTGCTGGTCTCTATCTTTAATTTTATAGTTACAGTAGATATGAAGACCTCCACACAATTTTTAGTTCCTTATACTTAAGGAAATTTAAGATGAAAATTTTACTCTAGGTAAATGAGTAGTCATTTCTGTGGTTATGTATCCATACCCTCTTATGAAGTTATTTTCATTGACCTAAGTGCATAAATGTGACACATTTCGTTATCATTAAGAATGTAGTGAAACTTGGACTGTACCTTGGAGTTTGATGGTTGTTAGCACTGTTCTTTTTTGAAGTCATGTACTCATGACAGCCTTACTTTGCTCTTTAGGAAAAAATCTCAAGCCTGCTACAATATCCACGTATTTGACAGCTGCGTATACCATACAAAAGTTGAAAGTGAGGAGACAGCTCACAGAGATAATGAGGATCTAGATAGCCAATAGTCATCTTAAAACAGTTTAGCTAGAGAGAGTAATGTAGCACCCAGGAACTAGAATTGAAGATGTAAAATTTAATTCAATATGATAAGTGTTGTAACTCACAAAAATTTGTGTGTCATTAACCTTACAGGGTAGGATACTGAATAGTGGTTGAAAAGATCTAGGTATTACTGTGATACCAATTCAAGTATATAGAAGTAAAAATCATAAAATGGATGAAAATTCAAGGAAATCTTCACCATTCAGTGTACTGTAGAAAATGAAAAGGAAGAAAAAAATAATGCATTAGCTTTTTAGTCAGGTTGATAGAGGAGTGAGAGATATAGACAAATTCAAAATAAGGCTAAATATCTTAGCATACGATGTTAAGTACAGAGTTATGATACCAGAACTTACGTTATCAATTCATTGGTCTATTCATTTTTTCTCACCCCATTTATGGACAACTTGTCCTTGTTCATACAGAAGAGGGTGGAAAGAAGTTTCCTTTTCTTCTTTTTTCCCATCTTTATTAACTTGGGTATTTCTTATTTACATTCCAATTGTTATTCCCCTTCCCGGTTTCTGAGCCAACATCCCCCTAACCCCTTCCTTACCCTTCTATATGGGTGTTCCCCTCCCCATCCTCCCCCCATTACCACCCTTCCCCAACAATCAAGTTCACTGGGGGTTCAGTCTTGGCAGGACCAAGGACTTCACCTTCCACTGGTGCTCTTACTAGGCTACTCATTGCTACCTATGCGATTGGAGCCTAGGGTCAGTCCATGTATAGTCTTTGGGTAGTGGCTTAGTCCCTGGAAGCTCTGGTTGCTTGGCATTGTTCTTCATATGGGGTCTCAAGCCCCTTCAAGCTCTTTCAGTCCTTTCTAAGATTTCTTCAACTGGGGTCCCGTTCTCAGTTCAGTGGTTTCTTGCTGGCATTCGCCTACCTTATTCTGGCTGTGTCTCTCAGGAGAGATCTACATCTGGTCCCTGTCAGCCTGCACTTCTTTGCTTCATCCATCTTGTCTAGTTTGGTGGCTGTATATGTATGGGCCACATGTGGGGCAGGCTCTGAATGGGTGGGTGTTCCTTCTGCCTCTGTTCTAAACTTTGCCTCCCTATTCCCTGCAAAGGGTATTCTTGTTCCCCTTTTAAAGAAGGAGTGAAGCATTCACATTTTGATAATCCATCTTGAGTTTCATTTGTTCTAGGCATCTAGGGTAATTCAAGCATTTGGGCTAATAACCACTTATTAATGAGTGCATACCATGTATGTCTTTCTGTGATTGGGTTAGCTCACTCAGGATGATATTTTCCAGTTCCAACCATTTGCCCACGAATTTCATAAAGTCGTTGTTTTTGATAGCTGAGTAATATTCCATTGTGCAGATGTACCACATTTTCTGTATCCATTCCTCTGTTGAAGGGCATCAGGGTTCTTTCCAGCTTCTGGCTATTATAAATAAGGCTGCAATGAACATAGTGGAGCACGTGGCTTTTTTATATGTTGGGGCATCTTTTGGGTATATGCCCAAGAGAGGTATAGCTGGATCCTCAGGCAGTTCAATGTCCAATTTTCTGAGGAACCTCCAGACTGATTTCCAGAATGGTTGTACCAGTCTGCAATCCCACCAACAATGGAGGAGTGTTCCTCTTTCTCCACATCCTCGCCAGCATCTGCTGTCACCTGAGTTTTTGATCTTAGCCATTCTCACTGGTGTGAGGTGAAATCTCAGATTTGTTTTGATTTGCATTTCCCTTATGACTAAAGATGTTGAACATTTCTTTAGGTGTTTCTCAGCCATTAGGAATTCCTCAGCTGTGAATTATTTGTTTAACTTTGAACTCCATTTTTAATAGGGTTATTTGTCTCCCTGCAGTCTAACTTCTTGAGTTCTTTGTATATTTTGGATATAAACCCTCTATCAGTTGTAGGATTGGTAAAGATCTTTTCCCAATATGTTGGTTGTTGTTTTGTCCTAACAACAGTATCCTTTGCCTTACAGAAGCTTTACAGTTTTATGATATCCCATTTGTCAATTCTTGATCTTAAAGCATAAGCCACTGGTGTTTTGTTCAGGAAATTTTCTCCAGTGCCCATGTGTTTGAGATGCTTCCCCATTTTTTCTTCCATTAGTTTGAGTGTATCTGGTTTGATGTGGAGGGTCTTGATCCACTTGGACTTAAGCTTTGTACAGGGTGATAAGCATGGATCGATCTGCATTCTTCTACATGCTGACCTCCAGTTGAACAAGCACCATTTGCTGAAAATGCTATCTCTTTTCCATTGGATGATTTTGGCTCCTTTGTCAAGAATCAAGTGACCATAGGTGTGTGGGTTCATTTCTGGGTTTTCAATTCTATTCCACTGGTCTATCTGTCTGTCTCTGTACCAATACCATGCAGTTTTTTTGTTTTTATTTTTGTTTTTTTTGTTTTTTTTGTTTTTGTTTTTATATCACTATTGCTCTATAATACTGCTTGAGTTCAGGGATAGTGATTCTCCTGGAAGTCCTTTTATTGTTGAGGATAGTTTTAGCTATCCTGAGTTTTTTGTTATTCCAGATGAATTTACAAATTGTTCTGTCTAACTCTCTGAAGAATTGGGTTGGTATTTTGATGGAGATTGCATTGAATCTGTACATCGCTTTTGGTCCTGAGTCCACCAGGCAGGTCTCTTGGAGCAGAAAAGTTGGTCTTACCTGTGGTCCTGCAGCTGAAGTTGCTCTTGCATGGCTGCTTTTGAGCACTCCATGAGGGCGGCAACCAGGAGGGCCTACACCGCATTTTCCCGGGGCCCTGTGCAATGGGGTCCCAGATGGAGTTAGGTGTTTTCCTCTGGAGTCAGATATGTGGGCAGAGTGTAGTTTCTTCTGGCTTCCTAGGTGTGTCTGCCCCTCTGAAGGTTTAATTCTCCCTCCCATGGGATTTGGGTGCAGGGAGCTGTTGACCAGGTCCCTTCAGCTCCAGGCGGTTTCTGGACCGCAGGGGACTGGCCGCTTGAGTGCCCCTATCTTCCTTTTCCCAGAGGCCCGATACAGTTTCCTCTTTGGCCAGGGATGTGGGCAGGGGTAGGCAGTATTGGTGGTCTCTCCCGCTCTGCAGTCTCAGGAGTGCCCACCTGTCTGGGCGGTGAGCTCTCTCTCCCATGGGGTTTGGGAGCAGGGAGCTGTGGCCTGGGATCAGCAAGGTTGGGGCTCCAGCTAAAAACCGGAAGTGTCTGGTCCCACAGGAATTTTGCCTCTGTGTGTCCTGAGTCCACCAGGCAGGTCTCTTGGAGCAGAAAAGTTGGTCTTATCTTTGGTCCCGTGGCTGAAGTTGGAAAGAAGTTTTCAAACTATCAAATTGTATATATTATATTATATATTCATTTGTAAATTTGAAAATATTGAAATTTTTCTTTTCTGTATTGATAAGCAAACACACAGGTAGAAAGAAGAGCAATGGTCATGCTTATATCCCTTCTGTACCCCCATTCTCTCTTCATAAAATCTTTACTAATTACAGTCACAAATAAGTTTTCTCTTTTTTGTTTGTTTTGGGTTTTTCAAGACAAGGTGTCTCTGAGTAGCCCTGGCTATCCTGAAACTCATTTGTAGATCATGCTGGTCTCAAACTCTGAGATCCACCATCCTCTGCCTTCTGAGTGTTCAGATTAAAGTCATGTGCCCACCCCACCCAGTGAGAAAGATTTTATAAATAAAGTAAAATTGGGTACAAGTTAAAAAATGTGTGACACTGATGCTTCTATATCTTAGTGCCATGTTTTCTAAGTATAATGCAAGCCATGGAAGAACTGATTAAATAAATTTTAGTAATGTATTTTTAAAATAACTTTAAAGATACTCACTTTTCTACTTTACTTGAAATAGCTACTACACTGATACAAATATAGAGATGAGATTCATGTACTGTAAGGATTCTATCAGGTCTCAACTTGTACCATGGTTGGTAGCATTTGTTAAAATCAGGACCTCATGGCCAAAAACAAATAGCATTTCTTCTATGAGCTAGAAATGGCCTCAGAGACACCTTGACCCTTGAGGGTTCCCATCACTGCTTCCAGTTAAATCTCCCCAGAAGGAAATGATGAGTGTGGAGTCTGGCATTACATATTCTGAAATTCCTCACTGAATAGGCCAGAAGCAGATTCCTGACTAAAAATCTTTTGATTCAATGGATTCTCTGCCCGGATCTGTAAGTGCTGATGATAGTTTTTCACATTAAGGAGACGGAAACAGAAGGCATTACACATTCTTTCCATGACTATTCATGACATCTTTGCATCACTTATGTCCCTTGAACTATTCTTGCCTGTGCTGGCAGGAGTACGGAAAGAAGTATGTGGTCATTCTCCTGGGGATTATATCAGAGAGGCGTGAAGGTAATTTCTTTTGCATCTGCTCAGTTTTCATTGGCTATGTTGAGAAATACAATGGCATGAAACATGCAATAACTGATCTTACTTTTGATATTATGCCCGAAATCTATTCTATTTTTGTATGAGTAAAATAAACATTTAAACTCTGCAGTGCAATAGAGCTTTAGAAGAGAAATAGATGCCACTATCTACTCTATAGATCTCATCTTTAGAAGAGAATAGATGTCAATAAAGAATTGAATCACCCTGAAACTCTGAAACTCTGTTGCAATTTCTTCTGTAGTAAAATCCCCAAGAAATTTTGTATTGTTTTATTTAAAAGACTTTCTGGAATTTTAGGTCATTCACTAGAGTATGAGCCCTTCAGTTATTTGAGTTTATGGTCTTTTCAAAGCCTGTTTTCAGTTGCTACCACAGAATACAGTAGACAAGGTAATTTTTAAAGAATTAAGGCTGATTCAGACATTTTTTCTGCATCTGAGAAGCCTGTGATGCACACAGAGACAACTGCAAATGACCTTGGTGCTATGTAACATGATTATTTCTGTCACATAATAATCAAAACACCAAATTACAAAACAATGAAAGAATTTTAAAAGTGGTAAGGGAAGAATGTTGAGTAGCAAATAAAGGCAGATCTATCAACATTGCACCAGACTTCTCACCAGAGACTTTAAAAGCCAGAAGATCTAGGGCTGATGTCATACAGACCCTATGAGAAACCAAATGCCAGTTCATGCTACTATACCCAGCAAAAGTCTCAAATTACAATAAATGGATAAATAAATATCTTTGTTCAAAGTTATTCCATAACAAATCCAAATTTAAACCATGTTTCCACTAAACTAGCCCTACAGAGGATAATAGGAGGAAAAGTGCAACACAAGGAGGGATACTATACCCAAGGGAAAAAAACCAAGAAATTAGCCTTCTCACAACAAATCCAAAAGAAGAGAACCACACAAACATAATTCTACCTCTAACAACAAAGTAACTGGAAGTAACATTCATTGGTCTTTAATAACTCCAAAGATCACTGGACTCAACTCCCCAATAAGAAGGCACAGGCTATCAAACTGAATACCTAAAAAGGACCCAGAATTTTGCTATATACAGGGAACACAATTCAGTGACAAAGACAGCCAAAGTAAAGGCTGGAAAAAAACTTCTGAGCAAATGTTCACAAGAAACAAGATGGAGTAGCCACTCTAATATAAAAAAAAAAATTAGACTTTCAACAAACATTATCAAAAAAGGTGGGAAAGGACACTTCATACACATAAAAACAAAAATCCACCATGATGAACTCTCAATTCTGAACATTTATGTCCCAAATGCAAGGGCACCCTCATTTGTAAAACAAAACATTGCTAAGGTTCAAAGTACACACTGAACCTCACACAGCAAATTTTGGAGGCTTCAACGCCCAACTCTTAACACTGGAAAGATAACAGAAATAGAAATTAAACAACTTTGAAATTAATAGAGGATGTGAACCAATAAGTATTATAGTTATCTACAGAATATTTCACCCAAAAACAAAAGAATATACCTACTTCACAGCACCTCGTGGTAACTTCTCCAAAATTATCTATATAATCAGACACGAAACAGATACAAGAATATTGCATTAATCCCACATTCTGTCAGATCATGAAGGAATATGGCTAGTCTTCAATAAAAACAACAACAGAAAGCCTATATATTCAAGGAAGCTGAACAACTGTCTACTAAATGATAACTTGGTCAGGGAAGAAATAAAGAAGTTAAAGACTTTGTAGAACTTAATAAAAATGAAGACACTTTATACCCAAACTTACAGGACAAAAATGAAAGCAGTTCTAAGAGGAAAATTCATATGTCCAAGTGCCTTCCTAAATAAATTGGAGAAATTATATACTAGCAGCTTCACAGCACATCTGAAAGCTCTAGAACAAAAAGGAACAAACACATCAAAGAGGATTAGACAGCAGGAAATAATCAAAATTGGGCTGAAATCAACCAAGTAGAAACAAAGAGAACTGCATAAAGAGTCAAGAAAACGAGGAGCTTGTTCTTTCTGAAAGCCAGCAAGAAAAATAAACACTTAGCCAAACTAATAAGAGGATACCTTATCCAAATTAACAAAATCATAAATGAAAATGGAAAAGTCACAAGAGAAACTGAGGAAATTAAAAAAAGTCATCAGGTCCTACTGCAAAAACCTATACTCAACAAAACTGTAAAATCTAAATGAAATAGATGATACTCTAGGCAGATGCCAGGTACCAAAATTAAAACAGGATCAGATAAACCATTATAACAGGCTCATAATGCCTAAGCAAATAGAAGCAATCATTAAAAGTCTCCCAACCAAAAATAGCCCAGGGATAGACAATTTTAGTGAAGAATTCTCTTTTTATTAAGCGTGATAAAATTTTATTATATTGTGAGGTCCACATATGTCAGGGATTCAGCTATTAATAAAAATTTAAATATGACAGCTACAGTTCATTCTTTTTCTGTTTACAGATAAATTTATTATTCAATTCTTACTTGATTATTATTGCTTTGCAACTCATTTAATTCTCCACACTGAACCATGAAGGGAGAGGGCTTGCCACACAATGGATGAACTCTAAGAGGACTTAAGTAGATCTTGGTCACAGCAATTTCAAGCTCTTGAACACTATCAAATTCTTAAGCAGAGTAATGAGCATAAAACAAAACAAAACAAAACAAAAACAAAAACTTGCATAGCTCAGGTACGCCTATCCGCCAGACCTAATCACATAATGCCATTATCTACCTGAGAGACATCTTACAATTCTCCTGTGCCCTGATTTAAATTTCAGGTCATACTTATAGCTTTGGCTGTCCTATTTCAAACTGACTCTTATCTTTTTTTAATTGTTGTTTATTGTATTTTACTGAAGCTATATCAGGTACTGTTTAAGATGCACTTCTTGGCATTAGCTATCTTGTCAAGGTATGGTGGCTGTATGTGTATGGGCCAGATCCAGAGGTTGGGGGCAGTCTCTGGATAGCCTTTTCTTCAGTTTCTGCTCCAAATTTTGTTACCGTATTTCCTCCTATGAATATTTTTGTTCCCCCTACTAAGAAAGACTGAAGCATCTGCACTTTGGTTGTCCTTCTTGATGTTCATGTGGTCTGTGGGTTGTATCATTGGGTAATCCAAGCATTTAGGCTAAAATTCACGTATCATTGAGTGGATACCGTGTGTGTGTGTGTGTGTGTGTGTGTGTGTGTGTGTGTTTGTGATTGGGTTACCACACTGAGGATATTTTCTAGATTCATCTATTTGCCTATGAATTTCATGAAGTCATTGTTTTGATAGCTGAGTAGTACTCAATTATGCAGCTTACCTCATTTTCTGTATCCATTCCTCTGTTGAGGGATATCTGGGACATTTCTAGTGTCTGGCCATTATAAATGATGCCGCTATGAACATAGTGGAACATGTGTCCTTGTTTATGTTGGAGAATCTTTTGGGTATATGCCCAGGAGTGGTATAGTTGGGTCCTCAGGTAGTACTATGTCCATGTTTCTGAAAAACCACCAGACTGATTTCCAGAGTAGTTGTGCCAGCATACAATCACACCAACAATGGGGGAGTGTTCCTCTTTCTCCACATCCTTGCTGTCATCTGTTGTCACATGAGTTTTTTAATCTTAGTCATTCTGACTGGTCTGAGGTGGAATCTCAGGATTGCTTTGATTGGCATTCCCATAATGACTAAGAATGTTAAACATTTCTTTAGTTGCTTCTCAGTCCTTCGATAATCCTCAGCTGAGAATTCTTTGGTTAGCTCTGTACCCCATTTTTAATAGGGTACATTTTTGATTCTCTCTAGTCTAACTTCTTGAGTTCTTTGTATATGTTGGATATTATCCCCTTAGTCAGATATATGATTGGTAAAGATCTTTTCCCAATCTGTTGGTTACTGTTTTGTTCTAATGACAGTGTCCTTTGCTTTACAGAAGATTTGTAATTTTATGAAGTCCCATTTGTCAATTCTTGATCTTAGAGCATAAGCCATTGTTGATCAGGAAATTTTCCCCAGTGTCCATGTGTTAGAGAATTTTCCACACTTTTTCTTCTATTAGTTTGAGTATATCTGATTTTATGTGGAGGTCCTTGATCTATTTGGACATGAGCTTGTACAGGGTAATAAGAATGGTTCCATTTGCATTTTTCTACATGCTGGACTCCAGTTGAACCAGCAACATCTGTTATCTTTTTTCCACTGGATAGTTTTAGCTCCTTTTTCAAAGATCAAGTCACCATAGGTGTGTGGGTTCATTTATCATTCTATTCCATTGATCTACCTGCCTGTCTCTGTACCTATACCATAGAGTTTTTATCACTATTGCTCTGTAATACAGTTTGAGGTCAGGGACGGTAATTCCCCAAAAGTTATTTTATTGCTGAGAATAGCTTTCTGTATCCTGGATTTTTTTTGTTAGTCCAAATGGATTTGCAAATTGTTCTAAGTCTATGAAGAATTGAGTTGGAATTTTGAAGGGGGTTGCATTGAATCTGTAGATTAGCTTTGGCAAGATAGACAATTTTATTATATTAATCCTGCTAACCCATGAGCATGGGAGATCTTTCCATCTTAAGAGAACTCCTTCAATTTCTTTCTCCAGAGACTTGAAGTTCTTGTCATATAGATCTTTCACTTGCTTGGTTAGTCAGAACAAGGTATTTTATAGGATTTGTGACTATTGTAAAAGGTGTCCTTTCCCTAATTTCCTTCTCAGGCTGTTTATCCATTGAATAAAAGAAGGTTACTGATTTATGTTAGTTGTATATCCAGCCACTTTGCTGAAGTTTAGGGGTTCTCTGGAGGAATTTTGGGGTCACTTAAGTAGACTATCATATGATCTACAAATAGAGATATTTTGACTTTTTTCTTTCCAATATGGAACCCTTTGTCCTCTTTTTGTTCTCTGATTGCTCTGGCTAGGTTTTTTGCGTACTATGTTGAATAGGTAGGGAGAGAATTGTCAACCTTGTCTCTCCCGTGATTTTAGTGAGATTGCTTCATGTTTCTCTCCATTTAGTTTGATGTTGGCTACTGGTTTGCTGTATATTGATTTTACTATATTTATATATTGGCCCTGAATTCCTGATCATTCCAAGACTTTTAACCTAAAGGGGTACAGGATTTTGTCAAACACTTTGTCAGCATCTAATGAGATGATTTTGTGTTATTTTATTCCCTTTGAGTTTGTTTATATATTGGATTACTTTGTTGGAGTTCCATAAATTGAATCATTCATGCATCAAAAGGATGAAGCCTACTTAATCATAGTGGATGCTAGTTTTCATGTGTTCTTGGACTCAGTTTTCAAGAATTTTATTGAGTAATTTTGCATTGATATTCATAAGGAAATTTGGTCTGAAGTTTTCTTTCTTTGTTGTGCCTTTGTATGGTTTAATTTTAAGCTTAATTGTGGTTTCATAGAAGGAATTGGGTATTGTTTCTTCTGTTTCTATTTTGTAGAATAATTTGGAGAGTATTGGTATTAGGTCTTCTTTGAAGGTCTGATAGAATTCTGTACAAAATCCATCTAGTCCTGGGCTTTTTTCTTTTTTTTTTCTTTTTTCTTTTTTTTTTTTTTTTTTGGTTGGGCAACTTTTAATAACGGCTTCTATTTCTTTAGGAGTTATGTGACTGTTTGGATGGTTTATCTGATCATTATTTAACTTTAGCACCTGGTATCTATCTAGAAAATTGTCAATTTCATCCAGATTTTGTTGTTTTGTTGAGTACAGGATTTTGTAGTAGGATGTGATGATTTTCTGAATTTCCTCAGTTTCTGTTGTTATGTCTCCCTTTTTATTTCTGACTTTGCTAATTTGGATATTGTCTCTCTACCCTCTGGTTTGTCTGCCTAATGGTTTATCTATATTGTTGATTTTCTCAAAGAACCAGTTCTTGGTATTCTTGATTCTTTGTATAGTTCTCTTTGTTTCTACTTGTTTGATTTCTACCCTGAGTTTGATTATTTCCTGTCATCGACTCCTCTTGTGTGTATTTGCTTCTTTTTTTCTAGAGCTTTTAGTTGTGCTGTCAAGTTGTTAGTGTATGCTCTCTCCAGTTTCTTCTTTGAGGCACTCAGAGCTATGAATTTTCCTTTTTGTACTGCCTTCACTGTATCCCATAAGTTTGTGTACATTGTGTCTTCATTTTCATTAAATTCTAAAAAGTCTAATATCATTCTTGATTTCTTACTTGACCAAGTTATTGTTGAGTAGAATATTGTTCAACTTCCATGTGTATGTGGGCTTTGTGTTGTTTTTCTTGTTACTGAAGTCCAGTCTTAGTCCCTGGTGATCTCTTAAGATGCATAGGATTATTTCAATCTTCTTATATCAGTTGAGGCCTGTTTTGTGACTGAGTATATGGTCAGTTCTAGAGAAAGTACTATGAGGTGCTGAGAAAAAGGTATATTCATTTGTTTTAGGATGAAATGTTCTAGAGATATCTGTTAAAACCATTTGATTCATAATTTCTGTTAGTATCTCTTTGTCTCCATTTAATTTCTGTTTTCATCATCTGTCCACTGCTAAGAAAGTGGTGTTGAAGTCTCCCATTATTATTGTGTGAGGTGTTATGTCTTCTTTGAGCTTTATTAAGATTTCTTTTATGAATGTAGGTGCCCTTGTACTTGGAGCATGGATATTTGGAATTGAGATTTCATCTTGGTTGATTTTTCTTTTGATCATTATGCAGTGTCCTTCCATATTTTTTGATAAATTTTGATTCAACATTGACTTCATTTTATATGAGAATGACTACTCCAGATTGTTTCTTGGGAGCATTTGCTTGGAAAATCATCCAGCCCTAGAAAGGACAATAGATGGAAAAGTCCAACATATGGATGGAAACTAACCCTAGAAAAAGCAAGAAAGTAATCTTCTTTCAACTTATCCAAAAGAAGATAGTCCCATAACAGAATTCCACATCTAACAATAAAAATAATAGGATTCTCATGTTACTAAAATTCCCTTTAAGTCTGAGATGAGTAAACTATCAATTGGTATATTTCAGTAACTGGATAACTCTGTACAACCATGTTCCAAAATAAGCAGCATATTATGGTGTTCCTCAGTCTTCTGACACATGTTAGAACATGTCACAACTTAATTTGAAAATCCTTGAAAGTGTCCAGTCATAAACAGTCCTAAACACCTGCTATGAATCTTGCAGATTAAACAAAATAAAATTGTGGTGCTTATCTGCAAATCTGAGCAAAAATAGAAAAAAATCTCATAACACTTTTCTTCTTGTATTATAGCCATACCATTCCCCTTTTACTATGGTCCCCAAACACAATTTCACATATGAATTCTTACTACACATTTGTAAAATTCAAATTTGTAGTATTATGATAGGTATATCATAATACTAACAAGCTTGGGAAGTCAGGGAATGGCATTAAGCCATCATTTTCACATAGGGTTTCTGCTGTCTGAAATTTCATAAATTCAAATATGGGAGCCTACCATAGAATTCTATCAAACAGGACCTATATTACTAAAACTATCCTACAAATTGAAATAGAAGGAACACTATTTAATTTCTTCTATTAAGCCACAGTTAAGCTGATACTTAAACCACACAAAGACACAAAAAAGAAAGAGAACTTCAGACCAATTTCCCATACGGATATCAAGAAAAAAAATACTCAATAAAATTCTCTCAAACTGAGTCCAAGAATACATCAAAACGATCATTCAACATGATCATGCAGGCTTCATTACAGAGATGCAGGGTTGTTTCAATATAAGGAAACCAATTAATGTCATTAATTATGTAAATAAACAACAATGATCAATTATTAGATGCTTAAAATCATTTGACAAAATACAACAGCCCTTCATGTTAAAATATTTGGAAAGGTCAGGAGTTCGAGGCCCATACCTAAGCATAACAAAGGCAATATATTGTAGGTTGATGTAATTATGCAGGTGAAGGTAGGTACAGGATGAGAAGGGAGGATGGGTGGGAGAAAAGTTTTAGAGAGGAAGAGATTGTAGCGAGAGGAGAGGGGCAGCAGAGAGAACATGGAAGTGGAGGTTATGTTTTCTCTCTGTACATTTACAGGTTGTTATGACTATTCTTAAGGGATGGATGTGTACACTATTTTCTAAATCAATAAACTGTATCTTAAATAGGTGGGCATAATTGGTTGTAAGTTAATTGTGTGAGTGTATTGTACATTGATCATTTAACATATAAATCTGGTTGTTGAGTCCCAGTTTGTTGAGTCATGACTTAACTGGGTTGTTGGAATTATGAACAGAATCCGTGACAAAAGGCCATGCTAGTCTACAGAATGCTTTGGGCTAGGATGGCATGGGGCCATGTTAGCATGGCCTGTGGAAAGCAATGGTAACAACCCACCAAGGGGACAATACGTGAAAGAGGTGACTGAGAAACAGCAAGATTATGCTAATCTGCACAGAGTGGAAACTCGCGTCAATCAAGTTTTGAATGCTTTTCTAATTATACCACAACAATATACAGCAAACTTATAGCCAACTTCAAATTTAATTGAGAGAAATATGAAGCAACCCCATTAAAATCAAGGATAAGAAAAGGCTGCCTTCTTTTCTTTTTGTGCTGCCTATTTATTTATTCAATATAGTACAGGACATTCTAGCCAAAGCAATTAGACAACAAAAGCAGGTAAAAGGAATACAAATTGGAAAGGAAGAAGTCAAGATACCACTATTTGCAGATGGTATGATAATATACATAAATAACTTCAAAAATTCAACCAGAGAACTCCTACATCTGATTAACAACTTCAAAAAAGTGACTAGATATAAAATTAAGTCAAGCAAATCAGCAGCCTTCCCCTACACAAAAGGTAAACAAGAAATAATGGAAATGACACCCATCACAATAGTTTGACATTATTGTATAACATAAAATATCTTAGAGTATTTCTAACCAAGTAAGGAAAATATCTGTATGACAAGAACTTCAAGTGTCTGAAGAAATGAATGAAGAAGTCCCTAGAAGATGGAAAGACCTTCAATGCTCATGGTTTGCAGGAATAACATAATAAAAATGTCCATCTTACCAAAATCAATCTACAGATTCAATGCAATCCCCATCAAAATTTCAACTCACTTCTTCACAGAGATAGAAAGGGCAATTCTCAACTTCATCTGGAAGAACCAAAAAAACTCAGGATAGTAAAAATTATTCTCAACAATAAAAAACTTCTTGGGGAAATCAAATCACTATCCTTGTCTTCAAGGATGATATTGGTACAGAGACACACAGATAGATCAATGGAATAGAATTGAAGTCCCAGAAATATATACAGATGCCTATACTCACTTGATCTTTGGCAAAGAAGCCAAAACCATGCACTGGAAAAAAGAAAACATTTTCAACAAATGTTGCTGGTTCAACTGGTTGTCAGCATGTAGCAGAATGCAAATAGATCCATTCTTATCTCCTTCTACAAATTTCAGGTCAAAGTATATCAAGGTCCTCCACAAACAACCAGATATGCTGAATCAAATAGAAAAAAATGTGGGGGAAGTGACTTGAAAACATTGGCACAGGGCTACATTCCCTGAACAGAACATCAATGGCCCAGGCTCTAAAATCAACAATTGCCAAATGGGACCTCATAAAACTGAAAAGTCTCTGTAAGGTATAGGAAATTGTCAATAGGACAAAATGGAACCCTACAGGTTTGGAAAAAAATCTTTACCAATCCTAAATCTGATAGAGGGCTAATACCTAATATACACAAAGAACTCAATAAGTTCGATTGTAAAGAACCAAATAACTATTAAGAATGGGGTAGGGAGCTAAACAAAGAATTGTCAACTGAGAAACCAAGAATAGACAAGAAACACCTTAAGAAATTTTCAACATCCTTAGTTGGCAGGAAAACACAAATCAAAATGACGCTGAGGCTCATCCTGAGAGAAATCAGAATGACTAAGATCAAACACTCAGGTGATAGCAGAAGCTGTCAAGGGTGTACAAAAAGAGGAAGTGTCCTCCATTGCTGGGAGACTGCAAGCTTGAAAAACCACTTTGGAAATCAATCTGGAGGTTCCTCAGAAAATTGAAAATAGTTCTGCTTGAGGATCCATCTCTACCACAACTGGGCATATACCCAACAGGTGTTCCAACTTATAACAAGGGCAGATGCTCCATTATGTCAATAACAGTTCATTTATAATAGCCAGAAGCTAGAAACAAGCCAGATTCCCCTCAATGGAAAAATAGAAACAGAAAATGTGATACATTTACTCAATGAAATACTACTAAGTTATTAAAAATTATTGCTTCATGAGTTTTGCAGACAAGTGGGTAGAACTAAAAGAAATATGATCCCGAGTGAAGTAACCATACCAAAAAGGACACACATGGTATGTATTCACTTACAAGTGGATATTAGGCCAAAAGCTCAGAATCCACAGGATACAACCCATGAACCATATGGAGCTTAATAAGAAAAAGACCAAAGTGTTGATGCTTCAATCCTACATACAAAGGTGAACAAAATAATCAAAGGAGCTTGTGTGAGGAAGGGAAGTGGGGGGAATAAAGGAGAGAGAGAGAAGATGTGGTCGGGGGAGGATCAGATATTGAAAAGTACAGGAGACATAACAAAAGAGCTAGAGGAAATTAAAAAAATCATCAGATCCTACTACAAAAAGCATATATTCAACAAAACTTGAAAATCTGGAGGAAATGGACAATTTCCTAGATAGATACCAGGTACCCAGGTTAAATCAGGAACAAAGAAACCATTAAAAAACCCCATAACTCCTAAAGAAATAGAAGCAGTCATTAAAAGTCTCCGAACCAAAAAGAGTCCAGGTCCAGATGGGTTCAGTGAGAATTCTATCAGACCTTCATAGAAGACCTCATACCAATATTATCCAAACAATTCCATGAAATTGAAACAGATGGAGCACTACCGAATTCCTTCTATGAAGCCACAATTACTGTTATACCTAAACCACACAAAGACTGAACAAAGAAAGAGAACTTCAGACCAATTTTCCTTATGAATATTGACGCAAAGATACTCAATAATACTCTTGCAACCTGAATCCAAGAGCACATCAAAACAATCATCCATCATGATCAAGTAGGCTTCATTCCAGAGATGCAGGGATGGTTTAATATATGGAACACCATCAACATAATTCACTATATAAACAAACTGAAAGATAAAAATCATATGATCATTTCATTAAATGCTGAGAAAGCATTTGACAAAATTCAACACCGCTTCATGATAAAAGTCCTGGAAAGAACAGGAATTCAAAGCCCATACCTAAACATAGTAAAAGCCATATACAGCAAACCAGTAGCTACTATTAAACTAAGTGGAGAGAAACTTGAAGCAATCCCACTAAAATCAGGCTGCCCACTCTCTTCCTACTTACTCAATTTAGTTCTCAAAGTCCCAGCCAGAGCAATCAGACAACAAAAGGAGATCAAAGGGATACAGATTGGAAAGAGAGAAGTCAAAATATCACTATTTGCAGACGTTATGTTTGTATAATTAAGTGATCCCAAAGGTTCCATCAGAGAACTACTAAACCTGATAAACACCTTCAGCAAAGTGGCTGGGTGTAAAATTAATTCAAACAAATCAGTAGCTTTCCTCTAAACAAAAGAGAAACAAGCCGAGAAAGAAATTAGGGAAACGAGACCCTTCATAATAGTCCCAAATGATATAAAATACATTGGTGTGACTTTAACCAAGCAAGTGAAATATCTGTATGATAAGAACTTCAAACCTCTGAAGAAAGAAATTGAAGAAGATCTCAGAAGATAGAAAGATCTCCCATGCTTATGGATAGGCAGGATTAATATAGTAAAAATTGGCATTTTACCAAAAGCGATCTACAGATTCAATGCAATCCCCATTAAAATTCTAACCCAATTCTTCAGAGAGCTAGAACAATTTGCAAATTCATCTGGAATAACAAAAAACCCAGGATATCTAAAACTATCCTCAACAATAAAAGGACTTCCGGGGGAATCACTATCCCTGAACTCAATCAGTATTACAGAGCAATAGTGATAAAAAACTGCATGGTATTGGTACAGAGACAGACAGATAGACCAGTGCAATAGAATTGAAAACCCAGAAATTAACCCACATACCTATGGTCACTTGATTTTTGAAAAAGGAGCCAAAACCATCCAATGGATAGCATTTTCAGCAAATGGTGCTTGTTCAACTGGAGGTCAGCATGTAGAAGAATGCAGATCTATCCATGCTTATCACCCTGTACAAAGCTTAAGTCCAAGTGGATCAAGACCCTCCACATCAAACCAGATACACTCAAACTAATGGAAGAAATAGTGGGGAAGCATCTCGAACACATGGGCACTGGAGAAAATTTCCTGAACAAAACACCAATGGCTTATGCTCTAAGATCAAGAATTGACAAATGGGTATCATAAAACTGTAAAGCTTCTGTAAGGCAAAGGACATTGTTGTTAGGACAAAATGGCAACCAACAGATTGGCAATCCTACAACTGATAAAGGGCTTATATCCAAAATATACAAAGAACTCAAGAAGTTAGACTGCAGGGAGACAAATAACCCTATTGAAAAATGGGGTTCAGACTTAAAAAAGGAATTCACAGCTGAGGAATGCTGAATGGCTAAGAAACACCTAAAGAAGTGTTCAACATCTTTAGTCATAGGGGAAATGCAAATCAAAACAACCCTGAGATTCTACCTCACGCCAGTGAGAATGACTAAGATGAAAAACTCAGGTGACAGCAGATGCTGGCGAGGATGTGGAGAAAGAAGTACACTCCTCCATTGTTGGTGGGATTGCAGACTGGTACAACCATTCTGAGTTTCCTCAGAAAATTGGACATTGAACTGCCTGAGGACCCAGCTATACCTCTCTTGGGCATGTACCCAAAGGATGCCCCAACATATAACAAAGACACATGCTCCACTACGTTCATAGCAGTCTTATTTATAATAGCCAGAAGCTGGAAATAACCTAGATGCCCTTCAATAGAGGAATAGATACAGAAAATGTGATACATCTACACAATGGAATAGTACTCAGCTTTAAAAAAAAATGACTTTATGAAATTTATAGGCTAATGGATGGAACTGGAAAATATCATCCTGAGTGAGGCAACCCAATCACAGAAAAACACACATGGTATGCACCTCTTGATAAGTGGCTCTTAGCCCAAATGCTTGAATTACCCTAGATGCACAGAACACATGAAACTCAGGAAGGATTACCAAAAGGCAAATGCTTCACTCCTTCTTTAAAAGGGAAACAAAATATCCTTGGGAGGATATAGGGAATCAAAGTGAGTAACAGAGGCAGAAGGATCACCCATCCAGCGCCTGCCCCACATGTGGCCCATATATCTACATTTACCAAAGCCATCTAGATAAGATGGATGAAGCAAAGAAGTGCAGGCTGACAGGAACCGGATGTAGATCTCTCCTGAGAGACACAGCCAGAATACAGCAAATACATAGGCGAATGCTAGCAGCAAACAGTTGAACTGAGAATGGGACCCCCGTTGAAGGAATCAGAGAGAGGATTGAAAGAGCTTAAAGGAGCTCGAGACCCCATATGAAGAACAATGCCAACCAACCAGAGCTTCCAGGGAATAAGCCACTACCCAAAGACTATAGATGGACTGACCCTGGTCTCCAATTGCATAGGTAGCAATGAATAGCCTAGTAAGAGCACCAGTGGAAAGTGAAGCCCTTGGTCCTGCCAAGACTGAACCCCCAGTGAACGTGATTGTTGGGGGGACGGCGGTAATGCAGGGAGGATGGGGAGGGGAACACCCATAGAGAAGGAGAGGGAGAGGGTTTAGGGTGATGTTGGCCCAGAAATCGGGAAATGGAATAACAATCGAAATGTAAAGAAGAAATACCCAAGTTAATAAAGATGGAGAAAAAAAATAAAAGTACAGGAGAGAAGTAGAGGGTTAGGAGTTTGAATCATAATATGAAGCAGCAGGGGATGGGGATCTAGCGGTAGCCACTGGAATGCCTCAGACACCTTGGAAGCAAGAGACTCCCAGGACAAACAGGGTTGACTTTAGGTGAAATGCACAATGAAGGGTAGACAGTACCTTTAGCAACCACCTCTAGTAGATAGGCACAATCCCCGAGTCAAAGGATAGATGTAAGCACCCATCTTTAAATTTGTAATTCAGATTTGATTTTGTCCAATGGAAAGACAGGGACAAAGATTGGAACAAAGACTGAAAGAAAGGAGATCCAGGGACCTCCTCACCTGCAGACACCAAACCCTGACACTATTGCTGATGCCAAGAAGTGCTTGCTGACAGGTGTGGCTCTTCGGCTTTTCCCTGAGAGGTTCTACATGCATCTTAGCCAGGTTCTACCTGACCATGACAGAGGCATATACAGCCAATTATTGGACTGTGTCTGGGGATCCTAATGGAAGATCTAAGGGAAGGACTGAAGGAACTCAAGGTGATTGCAACCCTATAGGAAAAACAATATCAACTCATTGGAGGACCCAGAGCTCCTATGGACTAAACCACCAATCAGTATCCACGGAAGGTTCTACAACTCCAGATGCATATGGAGCAGAGGGATAGCCTTATCTAGCATCAGTGGGAGGGGAGGCCTTTGGTTCTGTGCAAACTTGATGCCCTAGCATATGGGGATTCTAGACTGATGAGGCAGGAGTGGGTGAGTGGGTGCATGAGCACCCTTATATAAGCAAAGTGGAATGTGGAGAAGGGAAACGGGAAGGGTGGTTTTGGAGGGGTAAACGGGAAGAGGATATCATTTTAAATGTAAACAAATACAATGATTTAAAAAAAAAGTGAAGTCCAAAGTGTGGATGCTTCAAACCTACTTAGAAGTGGGAACAGAATAATCAAACAGAGGTAGAGGAAGGGAGAAAAAGAGGCAGGATCATTATTGGAAAAGAGAAAGGAGAAGTCCAGAGGGCAAGGAGAATGAAAAGAAGTATAAAATATTAGGGAGTAGGGAACAGGGGGAACCACTAGAAAGTTCTAATTGCCAGAGATAAGAGAGGTTCCCAGGACGTTATGTGGATGGCATTAGCTGAAATACCCAACAAAAGGGAGACAGAAGGTGAAGAGACCACCTTCAGTAGATAGGCATGGTCCCCAGTTGAGGAATGGGGCCACCCATCGATCTCAGAATTTTAACCCAGAATTGATCTAAAGGAAATGCAGGGACAAAAACAATGGAGCAGAGACCGAAGGAAAGGTCATCCAGAGACTGTCTCACCTTGGGATCATTTGCAAACACCAAACCCCAACACTATTACTGATTCTAAGGAAAGCTCACAGAATGGAGCCTAATATGGTTGTCCTCTGAGAGGCTTTTGCCATTATTTAAGACAGATGTAGGTAGATTCTCAGAGCCAACTATTGGACTGAGCCCGAGGACCCCAAGGGAAGAGTCAAGGGAAGGATTGAGGGAACTGAAAAGGATTGCAACCCCATAGGAAGAACAAAAATATCAGCTAATTGTACTCCCAAAGCACCCAAGGAGTAAGCCACCAACCAAAGAGAACATTCATGTCTCTAGCTATATATGTAGCATATGATTGCCTTTTCTGACATCAATGGAGAGGAGGCCCTTGGTCCTGTGAAGACCTGTTGCCCGAGCATAGGTTGATGCTAGGGGGGCAAGGCAGGAGTGGGTGTGTGGTTGGTGGAGCACACTATTGGAGGCAAATGGGAGGGAGAATGGGATGTGTGATTTGTGGAGGGGATACTATGAAGGGGAACAACATTTGGAATATAAATAAATAAATTAACAAATTAATAAAAAGGGTGGTGAGTAACTGGAACTGGAGAAATGGTTCAATGAGTCAATGAATCTGAAGCTTACTTCTTTTCAGGAAAATTAAGAAAGAGTTCCCAGCACCTACATAGCCACAATTTTCTATAATTTCAAATCCATGGGACCCAACACCTTCTGAGCTTCATAATCACCTGCACTCCCATGATCTACATCCACATAGGAACACACACATACATATAAATGAAATTTAAAAAATGTATATTAACCATGATTTGATTAAGTAAATATACTGTGTTTTCCTTTGACTGCTTCCAACGAGTAATGCAAACTTCTACAGAACAAATATGAAGTGGTTGTTTTACAAAGAAAGAAAGTTATAGCCTTTTTGACCCATGTAGGTCTTCACTTGTGACAAAAAACATTATAAAAAATGAAAGTTCCAAACAAAAGAATAGAATTTGTGTGTGAATATGTGTGCATGTGTACATGTGTGCGTGCATGCATCTCTCTCTCTCTCTCTCTCTCTCTCTCTCTCTCTCTCTCTCTCTCTGTGTGTGTGTGTGTGTGTGTGTGTGTGTGTGTGTTTGTGTGTGTTGGAATTGGAAAAGTAACAGGGTTGCTCTTGAATAAGAGTCTCATGTCAGACTACTGAGATAGGTCAGGACAGTTATTGGTTCCTTCAGGGAACAAAGGGAACAAGTCATTGGTGGATTTATTTACATGCTTTTTAAGGGTCGTGTTACTGTTTTCTGGATTGCTCAGTGACATACTTTAGAAAAATGTATCTATAATCTGGTTACACCTATGTTCATAAAACTTATCGTGGATGTTCCTTACTCTGCTAAATGGGTTCTAGGAATAAAATTTTTGCATGAGGTCAGGGGGGCAGTATACAAGCACACATCAGGCCCATTAATAAAATCAGTCATGCTTTGAAATTCTCATTATTCATCTGCAATGGATGTTAGGAAAGAGATTCCACAGCTGTTGCTAAAGAAAAGTTTGGGTTAAATGGGTCATGTGAGGAGTAGAGTTTATAATTTGAAGGCAAGAAAGAATTTGTTAAGAGCACATTCACTCACAGCCTCATTCATTCCCTGTCATGGGTTTGTAGAAGGCATTTTGGATGCAGTTTACAAGTTTGAGGCAGCCTGACATTGTTGAGGTCAGTCCTTTCCCCTCAGGCAATGGGTAATAATACTCTACCTATGTGTAGGTTCTTCTTACCATGTAGCTTTTGTGTGATTTAATCTTTTAATGTTGTAAAACATGCTATTCTTAGTGATCACATGAAAAATACCAGCTATGCCTGACATCTAAACAAAATTTGACAAGTATAAACATACATTATGAGGTGAGCTGAAATGCAGTTTGCTTTAGTATTGAGGTTTTTGTCTATTACCATACCTCAAAGCTATATTTCTACTAACATTCACTTGAGCTTATAAATCTAAGTCACACTTTTAGGTGCATTTGAGGACAGACTTTTTTCTATTTGTATTATCTTGGTAGGCATAGCTATGCAATGGAAATAAACTCAAAAGTCATTACTGAAAGAGGCAACATCATGTCAAAGTCTCTGTAGATGTGGCTATACTATGGACAGAAAGACAAACTTTACATCACAGGAAGTAGCCTAGGCAATTTCGTCTTATTCATGTAGCAAATGGGCTGCTCCCACATTTGTGTGGTTTTCTTTTAAAAGAGCCAGGATTTATGTTAGCGACAACAGGGACTATCCCAGTTCAATGCTCCACCTTCCTTATCCTATGAGGACCTCAACTCAGGTACAGCTGAAAACTTGACTTCATCAAAAACATAGACTTCAGGGTAATCCAGTAGGAGGTAGAGTTAGAGTTTATTAAAAGATATTTACATGTAGAGTTAAAAGAAGCTGATGTTAAATGTAAGGCACACCCCAGCATGGAGGTCTGGGCTTCTGAAAGGACAGTCACATTCCATGGTCATTGTAACAATCATATATAGAATTTTAATCAGTTGTGAAGCTTTTTACCTTCCAATAGTTGCTAAAAATTTTAAATGAGGAAATTGGTGGTTCCTGAGGTAACCTGACAGGATTGAGTTGATAAGAATAAACTGTATGTGACAACACTTATAGAAGTTGGAGTATTTACACTGTAAATTAAAGTAAGAGCCTGAGTTGTGAAATTTCCTAAAGTTAAGATAAATCTGGAAAAGGTAGGATCTTTGTTAAAGGCACTGTGCTTGGGTTTTAAGCATGGTTTACCAATATTTTTATCTATAAGTATTACTATACGAAAGTAATTTCTATTTATCAATTACCTAGGTTAATTTACTTATGTAGCCAGCCAGAAATTATAAAGAATGGGAATGAATCTGAAATTATATGAATCTGAAAGTGATAGGTGATAGATGCATAGATAAATAGGAATACTACGCAACTCGAAATGAAAAATAGATATTGTCACGATCAGATTTTGATAACTGGTAGCTACCCTTTCAATCCAATATTTGAGTGTTAGAATGGCTGAAATTCCAACACGCATTGCTCTAAAATTATAGCAAAATTAGTCTAATTTAAGTTGTTGGGATGATGTGATAAAGAAATCAGATAAAGCTTCAAAACTTAAGTTTTAATAGCAACAGCAGTTCACACAATTATGCTAACCATTGAGTGAGCTGCATCCTTTTGCAAATTACTAGCTTTGCCACCTCATGGGATAGCTTTGCAGTCTATGGTTTTACATCCTTGTTGATATCTTGAATTAGTCAACCATCTGTTACTCCATGAAATCAGACAGCTATTTCAATAGCCTTGTTTACCTCCATGCAATTGCAGTCTGATTATGTTTGTTTAGTTACATAGATAGGAGACATTCTCCCTAATACTTTCTGCTATGTTTCTCATGTCTGCTTTATTAATGATGAGCATCTGTGTGGCCATTTTTCAAGTTAATCTATGGAAAGATAGGCACTCACCATGTTTCCATATTCTCCCTTTCACTTTTTCTCCTTGAGAAAACTGTCACATTCAAAGCCAGAATTTATTCTGGAACACAACTGAGCAAGCTAGTGAATGGTCATGAATTAAATCTGTACTATCACATGGACTTGTGTTCTGAGATGGGAACTAACAGATGTGTAGTGACAGCGCTCATGCCACCATGGTACCGAGAACTGGGCATAGGCCTGGGGGATTTAACAAAAGATAGAGATTCAGGTCATTTGTGCTATGCGAATGCCAAAGCTTTACTGAGGTTCACAAAATATATACACCAAGTCCACAAGGTGGAAAAACCCAGGAAGCACAGTGGAAAAACAAGTTTACATTCTCAGGATAAAAACAGGAACAAGGAAATGACTCAGGACTTTGTTGTTTGGCCATTTTAACCACAGCTACTGCATTGTGTGCTACAGCCTTGGGCAACAAGCTAACAGAGCAATTCATTCCGCAGGGGTAGGGGGTGGGCCCAAGAATTACCTCTTTTTCATTTATAAATTGGTGCCTGTCTTAGATGACTCATGGATGTCAGTTTCTGTCTTGCCCATCACTGGGCAGCCTACCCCGACCTCATTGACACCCTGTCTTAGGTGAACAGACACTCCCATGGTCTTACCTGTTCTTGGCTGCCTAATTTTTATACCTGCTCAGCCATATCTGAGTTGATGGGTTGCTTTCCATCAAAGATAACATTATCTATCGACTGACAGCTTGGCTCTGGGCTTGTTTTCTGCCCAGGTGACAAAGAAAAGCACACACACAAGGGCAGCTTCAAAAGCAATAATGCCCAAAGGGAAGGTGCCAATAGCACCAGTGATGCCAAAGTCTCTCTTATGACAGGTCAGGATCAGTTGATTTTCTCCCGAATGTTTGACATTCAATGGGCCTATGCCTGGGATCAGTACAACCAGGGCAGTTTCCTCTGGTCCCCAGCAGCTTCACATAGATAGCATTCTTCCAAAAATTAGTCAAGACTATCTCCAGCATTAGTACCATTCCAAACCACAAAACCTAAATAAATAAATAAATAAAAAATATGAAGGAATTACACAGGTGAAGGAAGAGATATTAAAATGTTTACTAAACCTACTATTTTCAAATTTAAGGGGAACTTTAAAGATGATAGACATATTCTAAGAGGCAGTGGAATTAAAAGCTACCCCCTGTCCTAACATCAGAGGAACAGCATCCAGGCATATAAGAGGACCACAAAGAAGCATTCCAGGGGAAGTGGGGGGAGCAATGTGTCCTGCCTGTTCTTGTACAAGTATATGTGCCGCCTCCAATTTTTCAGAGGAAAGGGGCCCCACTGACTCAGGATCATCACTTTTCCATGAAATAAATATGGGTCTTATAATAGGAGGCCACATGGCAGTGGCCCTTATGATAAATTTTCTAATCCCATCCCATCTGCATGGGCTCGAATAACTAGGTCCCCATCAGACACAGGTTGAAGGTCCCCCTGTACGTACCACCCCAAACCCTTACTGCGGGCAAATCCCTGTTTATGCAGCATCCTTTGTACTGGTTGGGTAGTAATCACTGCTCCCATATCATGATCTCGGTCAGACCTCCACTTGATAGTGCCCATGCCACCACAGTACAGAGAACCGGGCAAGGTCTTGGGGATTTAACAAAATACAGAGACTTGGATCATTTGTGCTATGAGAATGCCAAAGTTTTACTGAGGTTCACAGAATATATACACCAAGTCCACAGGATGGAAAAACCCAGAAAGTACAGTGGAAAAACAAGTTTACATTCTCAGGATAAAAACAGGAACAGAAAAATGACTCAGGACTTTGCTGTTTGGCACAGCTGCTACATTTTGTGTCTTGGACAATAAGCTTGTGGAGCAATTCTTGCCACAGGGGTGGGGATTGGGTCCAACAGTGCAGTAGTACATAAAGTGTGTCATAGACATAAACAGAAAGGTTGGTCTAAGGTATGTGTACTATGTCCATGCACATGATTTCTGAACTAACAAGAACAAGAATTAATATCTATATAATACATATTATATTGATATTAACATAAACAGAAAACACATAGTAGTTTTAATCATATACATATTATTTCTAATCAATCATACATATATATATATTTGTGTATGCATTCCTTGGTTTTAATAATTTAAAATAAAATGTAAAGATTTTCTACTAAGGAAAATATATTTCCTAAGTTCTAAATAACTGAGGAAAAAAATCTTGAAGGCACTTTCATTTGTTTTAAGCACAAACACTTCAAACTAAAAAGCAGCAGAAGAATGCAAAAAAATTACGGTTAACGTTTCATTATCTAGTAAAGGCCTCTTGATGTCAATCTGTTCTGCTTTTTCTTGTATATGAATACAAGACTGCTTTGACTTGTGAAATTAATGTTATCTCCCTAAAGAGAATCAGAGGTAGATTCTCCTACAGACAAACATGACTGAGCAGAACCCAGGAGCACAGGTTACCTCAAATACCATATTCCAATGTAACAACAGTGTGATGAAATTTTTATAGTTACAAGACAAAGAAAGTCATAAATCAAAACACTTTTCAAATCCATTGAAGAAAATATCAGGTCATATTGAACAAGGAAGTCTATGCTGTGAGTTTCAGTGTGTTTGCATATTCTAAAAGGAGTCACTTATTACTTATGCAAAAATTAGGTCACACAGAAGAAAACTACTATTTATAGGGGAATCCCAAGATAATCTAGCTATGAAACTGAAACATAACTATCTAGAATTGTGAAATGTTTAACATCCTGTAGAGTTCTCCCCTCCCACTGGGAGTATTAGTTAACATTGAACATAGAAATTAAGAATATACTGATTACATGAAAAATAACATCAAGGCAAAAGGAAATATTATCTAATGTCTCTAAATCTGAGGATGAAAACACAAATAGATTAAAATCAATCAAAATGGCTATTTAAGAGGGTAAAAAACAGAAGTAGATTTTCCTATTTTTACCTCTCTGCTCACCTTCATCAGACTTGTGGATCCTTTACTGTAGGATGATCTCACAATATGCAGGTGAAGGCAGGTACAAGACAGAATGAGGTGTGTCATTGGATGAGAAGGAAGGATGGGTGGGAGAAAAGTTTTAGAGAGAAGGAGGAGACTGGAGCTAGAGAGGGGAGTAATTGATAGAACATGAAGGTGGATATTAATATTTCTTTCTGCACATTTACAGGTGTTATGCTTAACAGCCATGTAGAATTCTCCCCTCCCACTGAGAGTATTAGTTAACATGGAACATAGAAATTAAGACTTGTTATGATTTTTTAAGGGATGGATGTGTACAGGGCTTTATATATCTAGGTGGTCAATAATATATTATCAATTGGATCAAAGGTTATTGTGTTGTGTGTTCTTTCATGTGGCAATTTTATTGAATTCAAGTGAGTCTGTGGTGGCTGGAGACTTTGGGCCACCACAGAATTGGTATATGTATATCTGGTATGGTGGCAACCTGCCCTAGGAACTAGACAGATAGAGAGATTGCTGCCAGGCTTAGAGGGTAGCCATCAGCAGTGTGATATGAGATGGAGCAAAGTGGATGAGATGCTTTGCTGAAGGAGATGAAGATATCTAACAGATGTCTTGGGGCATTAAAGTGCCAGATCTAGTATAGGACAAAAGACAACATTTTGTTTAACCATACAGCAACAGGTGGTAAACCAATATTTTGGGACAGAATCCAATAGTAAGCCTAAGATTTGAGAGAAAATTTTATTCCTAAGAGGGGGCAAGCACCATGTTGAATCACATGATTGGCCACATGGGAACCTTAAACAAAGTAACATAAACAGGCTCACAGGCCCTAGGTCCCCTGCTATGAAAGTAGTAGCAGCTCAGAGAGTTAGACATTAAAAGCTGCTTTTTAAACAAAGTTTGTTTAGAAAATCTTTCAGGATACTCATATTCCTTCTATCATGTCCTTCATGGGAATTTTGGGTTAAAAGCTTAGTTAGACAAGCTGCTTCTTAATGACAGGTATTATTATAAGGTGATTAAGTTTGCTTTTAGAAAAAGAGAGTACAGAGATTACCCAAATCACATGAAGATTTTCAACCAGTGTTCAGAACCTAGGGAAAATTGGTCACTGACTCCTAGTAGAGAGTTGTGAAAGAAGTCTATTATACCAGGCAGAGTGAATAAAGACATATATATAGAAGTCATTAATAAAAAAATCTGAAGGTCTTGGCAGAGAGCATGAAAGATCAATATATTTTGGGTGAAATTCCTGGTTTGATAAGTTGCTTACTTTTTGATATTAGAATTGATAAGGGTGTTAAAATTGTTTTATAAATTACCTACCATAGACCATATGGTTTGATGATGCTGGCTAGTGAGGGTTTGTGGTTATTTTTGATATTTACCGCAACAGGAAGCTCACTTTCTCCATGGGAATTTTGGGTTAATTTTCTGATAAGACAGATTAGAAGTGCCTAAGTGGCTCATACACTTTGGTTTAGCATATTTTTTTAAATGTTTAATCTTCATAATGGGTGTGACTTTGAATTTTATGCTTATATTATTCCTCTGGAAGAGAGTACAAGATACAAACTTTTCTGGTCACAAGCTAGGAAACACAGTATTTTGGGAGAAAGGTTTTGTCTTTGTGTTTTCAAAAAGAGTGATTAGGCTCTGGACAATTTCCAGGGTCATATAGATGAGATTTGATAGAGGGAGATGGCCTGAAGAACTAAATTCAAGAGAATCAAACAAAAAGATATTTCGATTCTAAACTTTTGTCTTGAGAATTATATTTTGCAGAATGTATCTGCTTGGATTCCTGATCTCAAGGACTTTCACTTGGGTCTTGTATTTCTTCTTTAAATGATACTTTCATTTTTACAAGATTGGATTTACTGTCATTTGTTTCAGTTGTGTAAGGATATCTAAGGCTTATTGTAATAGGGTAGGTGTGCTTTGAAGATGTCATATTGTCCTAGCTTTTGTTGATTGTGTTATTTTGAGGGCCTTTGGCTGTCTGGATGGCATTGTTCCTATTGTACTAGACATTGGCAGGATATTTATTAGAGGAGGACCTTGACTGTCCCAATGAGGCAGACCCATGATGGTTATCTTTGGACTGTATGATACAGGATCAACACATATGTATACAGGTTTGATGAAGGAAAGCAGATATTTGGAGAGAGAATGGGGATCCACCTGGGATAGCAAACTGCTCAAAGCAGCTGGATATGCCACAGAGGAATCAGAGAGCAGGGAAGATATGTGGGGGAAAGGAAACTATGGTTCAATGTTATGGTAAAAATAAATAAAATGGTTTTCTTTTACACTTCAATAAATCTGACACCTTGGTGTCGAAAGGAATCTGTTAGATATCTTCATCTCCATCAGCAGAGCAACTCACCTGCTTTGCTCCATCTCTTTATCACACTGCTAGTGGCTACTCTCAAAGCCTGGAAACAATCTCTGTACACATCTAGTTCCCAAGTCAGGTTGCCACCATGCCAGACATATATATCCCAATTCCTTGGTGGCCCAATGTTTCCAGCCACCACAAATTAAATTAACACATGAAAAACACACAACGCTATAACCTTTAATGCAATTGATAATATGTTATTTCCCACCTAGACATTTAAAGCCCTGTACACATCCATCTCTTAAGAAAATTCATAACAATCTGTAAGGGGCAGAGAGGAAGCTTAACATCTCCCTCTGTGTTCTCTCAGCTACTCTCGTCTCTAGCTCCAGTCTCCTCCTCTCTAAACCTTTTCTTCTGCCCATCCTTCCTTCTCATCCAATGACAGGCCTCATTCTATCTTGTACTTGCCTTTACCTGCATAATGACATCATCCTACATTTCACCCTTTTTGCCTAATTAAATGAAACTTTTCTCTCAAATATAAGCTGAGCACAACTATTACCATTTTGTAATTAAAAACATAAAATATACCTAACATCCAGCCTAACATTTTATCAGTTAAACAGAACATTTAATTATCCATTCCAGCTTGAGAAAGGCTTAAAATCTGTTATATCCTGGCTAGCTTGTATACTATCTGATAACTATCTAGTAAAATACATATATTCAAAGTTAAACAGCCTGATAGGCTATGAGACTATAATCAATCTTCAGCACTGTCAGAAATCTGAGATTGACCAATTTTCTTTAAACAAAAGATACCTAACATGGCTTCCAGAACTAAGAGGTTATTGAGATAAATCTCCACTAGCACAGTTCTCAGTTAGCAACATGTGAGCTAAAGTCTTCAGCCTTCTGGCCTAGAATCAACTGATAGACTCTTGAAATGTAGAAACATCGAAGGGCTGATAATTCTGGTTCTACAGATATTATTAGTCCACTGTTCTCCATAAAGTGTCCATTTTTGGACAGTATTATTCTGTAGATGAAATAGTCAGCTTTTGCCCCGTGGCTGCTAAGCCACCAAGTATTGCTTCTCCTGGAGGTAAAGATGCTCAATTTGTTTGTTAAATCTACCAAGGTGGAACTGTTAGAAGTAAATATGTCTCAACAAAAGATAAAAAGTTTTAAATCTCATATTTTGTGGATTTCTGACATTTTTGAAAACCATCTATCTATATAAGGTAATCTTGACTGTTGTCCATTAACTATCTTAATATATTATCCTGAAAGCACTCTAACAAACTCAGAGCCATGAATTTGTTATTTGGTCCTTATCTCACATGTGTAATTCACTCAGAAGTTTGTAATGGTATCAACAATGGTCTAAACCTTGTGCTTTTAAAATTTCTTTACAAATAAATTCTATACCAAAGTAAAGATATGATATTAGCTTAGTTACCAAATGAGATTCTGGCTGTACAACTCAATTTAGCTAATTCCTCCCTGTTAGTTTATGACAAATTCTAAATTTCTCATCAAAACAGCCTTAGCATAACCAATTTTAGCCCCCCAAAAGTCCAGGGAATCGAGGTGATGACTCTTAAAAAACTCTTCAAACTGTACATGGATGTAGAAATATCCTATAGGATTAGGTGATAGGGAAAACGGAGCAAATGTTGTAGGCTGATGTGCCTGTCTTAACAAAAGAAATACAAGAAAATTTAATCCAATTAGTAGAGGTCTTTAAAGAGGAAACAAATATATCCCTTAAAGAAATACAGGCAAATAAAATTAAACAGGTAATGGAAATAAAACTGTTCAAGACATTAAAACAAAAATAGAAGGAAAAAAATAAAAAAGAAAAACACCAACTGAGTGAATCCTGGAGAAAGAAAACCTATAGAGGAAAACAGGAATTACAGGTGCAAACATCACAGAAAGAATAAAGAGATACAAAGTAGACTCTCCACCACAGAGGAAACAATAGAAGAAATTGATATATCAGTCAAAGAAAATATTATGTGTAAAAAATTCCTGACACAAAACATCCAGGAAATGTGGGACACCATAAAAAGATCTTACCTAAGAATAATAGGAATATAAGACAGTGAAAACTCCAAGTTCCAAGGCACCCAAAATATTTTTCAACAAAATCATAGAAGAAATGTTCCAATCGTAAGGACAGAGATGCCTAAAACATACAACAGTTGGTTCATAGAACCCCAATTAGAATGGACCAGAAAAGAAGGTCCTCCGATCACATAATAACCAGAATACATAATCTATGGAACAAAGAATATAAAAAGCAGCAGGTGAAAAAATAAACAAACAAACAAACAAACAAAAACAAAATGCGTAACATACAAAACAGACCTATCAGAATTAAACCTGACTTCTTTTTTTTTTTTTTTAGTTTTTCTCTGTCATTTATTATAACACTTTTTTAATTAACTTGAGTATTTCTTATTTACATTTCGAGTGTTATTCCCTTTCCTAGTTTGTGGGCAAACATCCCCCTAACCCCTCCCCCTCTATATGGGTGTTCCCCTCCCCCCCTCCCCCCATTACCACCCTCCCCCCAACAAATACGTTCACTCGGGGTTCAGTCTTGGCAGGACCAAGGACTTCCCCTTCCACTGGTGCTCTTGCTGGGCCATTCATTGCTACCTATGAGGACAGAGTCCAGGTCAGTCCATGTATAGTCTTTGGGTAGTGGCTTAGTCCCTGGAAGCTCTGGTTCGTTGGCATTGTTGTTCGTATGGGGTCTCGAACCCCTTCAAGCTTTTCCAGTCCTTTCTCTCATTCCTTCAACGGGGGTCCCATTCTCAGTTCAGTGGTTTGCTGCTGGCATTCGCCCATGTATTTTCTGTATTCTTGCTGTGCCTCTCAGGGGAGATCTACATCCAGTTCCTGTTGGCCTGCACTACTTTGCTTCATCCATCTTGTCTAATTGGGTGGCTGTATATGTATGGGCCACATGTGGGACAGGTCCTGAATGGGTGTTCCTTCTGCCTCTGTTTTAATCTTTGCCTCCCTATTCCCTGCCAAGGGTATTCTTGTTCCCCTTTTAAAGAAGGAGTGAAGCATTCGCATTTTGATCATCCGTCTTGAGTTTCATGTGTTCTGTGTATCTAGGGCAATTCAAGCATTTGGGCTAATAGCCACTTATCAATGAGTGCATACCATGTGTGTTCTTCTGTAATTGGGTTAGCTCACTCAGGATGATATTTTCCAGTTCCAACCATTTGCCTATGAATTTCATAAAGTCATTGTTTTTGATAGCTGAGTAATATTCCATTGTGTATATGTACCACATTTTCTGTATCCATTCCTCTGTTGAAGGGCATCTGGGTTCTTTCCAGCTTCTGGCTATTATAAATAAGGCTGCTATGAACATTGTGGAGCATGTGTCTTTTTTATATGTTGGGGCATCTTTTGGGTATATGCCTAAGAGAGGTATAGTTGGGTACTCAGGTAATTCAATGTCCAATTTTCTGAGGAACCTCCAGACTGATTTCCAGAGTGGTTGTACCAGTCTGCAATCCCACTAACAATGGAGTATGTGGCAGTCAATTTTTGACACTTCCCTTACTTTTTCTACTGTCTGTTCTTACCATGTTACTGCTGCAGATTATGTGCTAGTTGGGTTCTATAGAGAAATGAATGAATACATTTACTGAGTGGATTGGTTCATGCGATTACAGGTACTAACAAGGGCCATTGGTTGTTGTCTGTAAGCCGAAAGCCCAGGAAAACCAGTTGCATTGCTGAAGTTTAGACTCTAAGGCTTGTTAAATCACAGTCTGAGTTCAAAACTCTGAGAACCAAGAATTCTAATGTCCATAACAGTGGATGCTTACCAGAGCCCTAGCAGAGAGTGAAACTCACACTTCCTTTGTCTTTTTTATTTTTTAGCTGAACTAGGAAGGATTAGGTGATGCCCAGCAAGAGTGGAGAGGGCCATCCACTTTATTCAGTTTACCAGTGCAAATGAGAAGCATTTTAAATAAAAAACTTATAAACACACCTAGAAATAATGCTTTACTCACTACCGGATAATCTCTTAGTATAGTCAAATTGATGCATACAATTATTACTAATCAATTCTTTTTTTTTATTAACTTGTGTATTTCTTATATACATTTCGAGTGTTATTCCCTTTCCCGGTTTCCGGGCAAACATCCCCCTCCCCCTCCCCTCCCCCCTCCCCTTCCTTATGGGTGTTCCCCTCCCCCCTTCCCCCTATTGCCACCCTCCCCCCAACAGACTAGTTCACTGGGGGTTCAGTCTTAGCAGGACCCAGGGCTTCCCCTTCCACTGGTGCTCTTACTAGAATATTCATTGCTACCTATGAGGTCAGAGTCCAGGGTCAGTCCATGTATAGTCTTTAGGTAGTGGCTTAGTCCCTGGAAGCTCTAGTTGCTTGGCATTGTTGTACATATGGGGTCTCGAGCCCCTTCAAGCTCTTCCAGTTCTTTCTCTGATTCTTTCAACGGGGGTCCTATTCTCAGTTCAGTGGTTTGCTGCTGGCATTCACTTCTGTATTTGCTGTATTCTGGCTGTGTCTCTCAGGAGCGATCTACATCCGGCTCCTGTCAGTCTGCACTTCTTTGCTTCATCCATCTTGTCTTATTGGGTGGCTGTATATGTATGGGCCACATGTGGGGCAGGCTCTGAATGGGTGTTCCTTCAGTCTCTGTTTTAATCTTTGCCTCTCTATTCCCTGCCAAGGGTATTCTTGTTCCCTTTTCAAAGAAGGAGTGAAGCATTCACATTTTGATCATCCGTCTTGAGTTTCATTTGTTCTAGGCATCTAGGGTAATTCCAGCATTTTGGCTAATAGCCACTTATCAATGAGTGCATACCATGTATGTCTTTGTGTGATTGGGTTAGCTCACTCAGGATGATATTTTCCAGTTCCAACCATTTGCCTATGAATTTCATAAAGTCATTGTTTTTGATAGCTGAGTAATATTCCATTGTGTAGATGTACCACATTTTCTGTATCCATTCCTCTGTTGAAGGGCATCTGGGTTCTTTCCAGCTTCTGGCTATTATAAATAAGGCTGTGATGAACATAGTGGAGCACGTGTCTTTTTTATATATTGGGGCATCTTTTGGGTATATGCCCAAGAGAGGTATAGCTGGATCCTCAGGCAGTTCAATGTCCAATTTTCTGAGGAACCTCCAGACTGATTTCCAGAATGGTTGTACCAGTCTGCAACCCCACCAACAATGGAGGAGTGTTCTTCTTTCTCCGCATCCTCGACAGCATTTGCTGTCACCTGAGTTTTTGATCTTAGCCATTCTCACTGGTGTGAGGTGAAATCTCAGGGTTGTTTTGATTTGCATTTCCTTTATGACTAAAGATGTTGAACATTTCTTTAGATGTTTCTCAGGCATTCGGCATTCCTCAGCTGTGAATTGTTTGTTTAGCTCTGAACCCCATTTTTTAATAGGGTTATTTGTCTCCCTGCGGTCTAACTTCTTGAGTTCTTTGTATATTTTGGATATAAGGCCTCTATCTGTTGTAGGATTGGTAAAGATCTTTTCCCAATCTGTTGGTTGCCTAAACCTGACTTCTTAAAAGAGGCTCTAACAGCTTGAAGGATCTCACAGATATCTTGCAATGGGAGAAACAAAACAAAACAAAACAAAACACCCAAAAATACACAGATGCCAAACTAGATTACTATATCCAGCAAACTCTGTCAACATAGATGGAGAAAATAAAATATTTAAACAAAATTCAAATTTAAATAGTATCAATCCACAAATCCAGGCCTACAGAAAATACTAGAAAGAAAACTCCAACACAAGAATAACTCCCTCCAAGAAAAGAAGAAAATAATTAATACCATACCAGCAAAAACAAGTGAAGTGTGTGTACACACACACTCCACCAATGCCAAAATAACTGGAATTAACAATAACTGGTCATTACTGTCTCTCAAAGAACCTAAAAAGTTAAGCTTGAGCATATACTCGAATATCTATTAAAATAGATTTTCAACCAAAGTTAATCAAAAGAGATGGGGAAGGACACTACATACTCATCAAAGGAAAAAAATCTAAAAAGATGATGTCTCAAATCTAAACATTTATTTCCCCAAGTGCAAGGCACCCAAATTTTTAAAAGCAACGTTGCAAAAGCTTAAATTGCATATCAAACCCCACACATAAATAGAGGAAGACTTCACCTCCCCACTATTACCAATCAATAAGTCACCCAAAGTAAAGCTAAAAGAGAAATAATGAAATTAATCGATATCGATGTTATGAATCAAATGGACTTAACAGATATCCATAGAATATTTTACCCAAACAAAAAAGAATATGACTTCTTTT
Organism: Rattus norvegicus; assembly: GCF_021556685.1. Taxonomy (NCBI): domain Eukaryota; kingdom Metazoa; phylum Chordata; class Mammalia; order Rodentia; family Muridae; genus Rattus; species Rattus norvegicus. Next base: position 15,467,495 of record NC_141541.1, on the reverse strand, counting down.
CAGCACCTCATGGATCCTCCTCCAACGTTAACCAGATTGTCAGTCACAAAGCATGCCTGAAAAGATTCAGGGAAATTGAAATAACAATTTGAATCCTACCATGGATTTAAGCTGAACTTCAACAACAGAAACACAAGAAAACCTACATACTCATGGAAATTGAAAAACTCAGTACTCATTGATCTCTGTGCCAGGAAAGAAATAAAGAAATTAATGACTTTCTAGAATTCAATAAAAATGATAAGACAGCACATGCCCAAATTTATGGGACACAATGAAAGCAGTGATAAGAGGAAGTTCATAGCATTAAGAGCATCCATAAAGAAATTATACAAAGTTCTCATACTAGCAATTTAAAGGCATATCAGAAAGATATAGAAAAGAAACCCAGAAACAAAAACAAGGAAGAGGAGTATAAGGCAGAAAATAATCAAAATCATGGTTGAATCAATCAGTTAGAAACAAACAAACAAACAAACAAAAACAGAAAGAGTCCATGAAACTAAGAGTTGGGTCTTTGAGAAAATGAACAAGATAGACAAACCCTTAGTCAAACTAACCAAAAGACAGAGGGACAGTATCCAAACAGACAGTAAGGAAATCCAAGGAATCATTAGGTTGTATATCAAAAGCCTTTACTCTAGATAACTTGACAATTTTAATAAGATGCACTATTTGCTTGACAGGTATAACATACCAAATTAAATTATGATCACATAAATGATTTAAACAGCTCTATAACCCCTAAGGATATAGAAGTAGTCACCAAAAATCTCCCAACCAAAAAAGCCCAGGTCCAAATGGTTTTAATGCAGAATTATACCAATAATCCTTGAATTATTCCCCAAAATAAAAACAGAAGACACACTGTCAAACTCATTCTATGAGCACACAGTCACAGATAACTATACCACACAAGGACTCAACAAAGAAAGAGAATTTCATACTGATATCTCCTATGAGTTTTGAGGCAAATATATTCAAAAGAAGTCACAAACCAAATCCATGAACCCAAAGAAAACATCATCCACCACGAACAAACGGGCTTCATCTCATGGATGCAGAGATGGTTCAACAAACAAAGATTATCAACATAACCCACCATATAAACAAACAAAAAGAAAATTTCTTCATAATCTTATTAGATGCTTAAAAATCTTTAAGAAGATCTAACACCTCTTCATGTTAAAAGTCTTAGAGAGATCAGGAATACAAGGCACATACTTAAATATAATCAAAGCAATATAAAGCATGCCGTAGTCAACATCAAACTAAATGGAGAGAAACTTAAAGCAAAATCAGGGACAAGACAAGGATGCCCACTCTTCCTTAGTCATTCAATACAGTAAGTGAAGTTCTAGACTGAGCTATAAGGCAACCAAAGGAGATTAAGGGGGCCACAAATTGGAAAAGAAGAAGTCAAAGTGTTGCTATTTTCAGATGATATGATAGTATCACTAATGACCCTAAAATTATATCAGAGAACTCCTATAATTGATAAGAACCATTAGCTAAGTGGCTGGATACAAATTTAACAAAATCAGTAATCCGCTTTTATACACGATAAATGGGCTAAAGAAGAAATACACTTTACAATAGTTACAAATAATATAAAATATTTTGGTATAGCTCTAATCAAGCCAGTGAAAACCTGGTATGACAAGAAAATCCTATCTTTGAAGAAAGAAATTGAGAAAAATATCAGATGATGGAAAGATTCTCCATGCTCATAGATTGGTTAGGTTTAGCATAGTGAATATGACCATCTTGCCAAAAGCAATGTACAGATTCAATTCCCACTGAAATTCCAACACAATTATTTTCAGACTTCAAAAGAAAAATTCTCAACTTTTTATGGAAAGAAAACAGGATAGCCAAAATATTCTTGAACAATTACAAAAAAAAAAAAAAAAAAAAACTTCCAGAGGTATCAGCATCCCTGACCTCAAGCAGTATCACAGAGTAATACATTGTGTGTGGTATTGCTATAGGAACAGATAAGCTGATCAATAAAATCCAACTGAAGACATCAAAATAAACACATATACACACACCTACACTTGATTTTCGACAAAGAAAGTAAAACCAATACAATTGACCTCTTGTCAACTTGACACACAAACACATCACTATTAAGTCTCAACCCTTACGTTCTTATTCATCCCCCAGATCTAAATAACGTTAAGGGTTTCATAATCATTACAAATTTTTATACATTAGAATTTCCACCCCTTTAAAAATATCTAATCTCTTTTCAAATTCAAAGCCTTTTTACAATTTAAAGTCTCTTATCTGAGGGCTCCCCTAAAATACTATCTTCCTTCAAGAGGAAAAAAATATCAGGGCAAGTCATAATCAAAAGCAAAATCAAACTCTAAAAGTCCAAAGTTTAGGATCCACTCAGGAACTTCTGGACTCCTCCAAGGACTTATATAACTCCTTCAGCTCTGCCCTTTGTAAAAAACCAAACAATAGTTAAAAGAAAGCATCTTCAACAAATGGTGCTGGACTAACTGGATGTTTGCATGTAGAACAATGCAAATTTATCACTCTGTATAAATCTCAATTTCAAGTGGATCAAAGACCTCAACTCTACTGGTCCATCCCATGCCGAATTGAACACTCCTGTGAGGTAGAGTATGGATGATTATAGGAAAGATGGAAAGAAGATTCAGAGATAAAATTTAGAAAATCAAGAAGGTTGCTCAGTTTGAATCTCATAGGCTTTATCTATTGGGGAAACAACATCACAAGTTAGCATAGACAATGGCTGTTATACATTGGACATACAGAGGCATCCATGCTCTTTTCTTCAATATTAACAGAACATTCATTCCCTCTCATGCTTCAAGTTTATCCACTCTTATCATTCCATGGGTCAGCAGTCCAGGAAATCTGCCAGTAGACCCTGGCATGCCTTGATTCTTGAAGACAAAGAGGCTTTCACAGAAGTAGAAAAAATGGCGCCTGACACTCCACATAAAAGCCAATACATTAAATCTATCAGAACAGAAAATGGGGAATAGCCTTGAACATATTGCCACATGAGACAACTTCCTGAACAAAATACCAATGGTTAGAGGTCTAAGATCAATAACTGATAATTGAGACATCAAGAAACTGAAAAGTCACTTTAAGGAAAAGAACATTGTTAATAGGACAAAGCAGCAAGTTACAGGCTGGGAAATGATCTTTATCAACTCTACATGTGACATGGCTAATATCCAAAATTTATTTAAAAAAAAGAAACAAAAAGACAAAAATTTCAAGTAACTAGACATTAGCAAAACCCCCATCCCCCAAAATAATAATTTAAAAATGTGGTCCAGAGATAAAGAGTGTTTTCAACAGAGGAATATTGAAAGGCTGAGAAGTACTTAAAGAAATATTCGAAGTCCTCAAGCATGAGGAAAATGCAAATTAAAACAACTCTGATCATTTGCTTTACACTGGGCATTATGGCTGAGATAGAAAAACTCAAGTGATAGCACATTCTAGTAAGGGTGTAGAGCAAAAGGAATACTCCTTTATTGCTGTTCAGAGTGCAAAATTGTACAACCACATTGGAAATCAATTTAACCTTTTCTCAGAATACTGGGATTAGTTCTAACTCAAGACCCAGTATATTACTGGGCATATACCCAAATGATGCTGGACAATCCCACAAGGACAGTTGCTCAACTATGTTCACAGCAGGGTCTATTGTAATGCCCAGAAACTGGAAACCTAGATGTCCCTCAACTGAAGAATGGACAATGAGAATGTGGTATGCCTACAGAATGGAATATTATACAGCTATTAAAAACAAAGTCATCATGAATTTTGAAGGCAAATGGATGGAACTTGAGAATATCATCCTGAGTAAGATAACTTTGACACAAAGGGACATAAATTACAAAGAGTCTAGTATGGCTGTCCTCTGAAAGGCTCCACCCAGCATCTGACTCAAAGAGATAAAGAAACTCACAGCCAAACAGTGTTTGGAGCTTGGGGACTCTTACGGTAGAAGAGTTGGAGGAAGTGCTGATGGGCCTCAAAGAGGTCAGAAACTCCCCTGAAGATGAACAAAATCAACTAACCTGGAAACTTGGGGATCTCAGAGACTGAACCACCAACCAAAGAGCACACATGGGTTGGATCTAGATATGTAGCACATGTGCAGGTCAGACTTCATGTAAGTCTGGAGCAACTGGAGTGGGGCTATCTCATAAGCTGTTGACTGTCTGTGGGTCATGGTCTTCCAGCTGCCCTGTCTGGTCTAGGTGAGAAAGGAGGCGCTTAGCCCAGCACAGACTTGATGTGCCAGGTTAGGGGGATACTCAAGGGTTGGTTCACCCTCAATATGGAAAAGGAGGGGAGGGATGGGATCACCTGAAGTGGAGGTAGCTATTAGGATATATCACTAATAAATATAAACAAACAAACAAACAAACAGCAAATGTTTGGTCCTTTATGCCAAGGCAACTTGCAAATTTTAAATATAGGTAATCCCTCACAATTCACTGCCTGGTGGAAAGAAAAACATTATTATTTATTTTCTGGATTTTACGGAAGAGACCAGAAAGGTAGCAAATTGGGAAAAAATGAATGTCAGAAAAAAGTTTCCGTCAATATCATTTTAAATAATTTAAGAACTTATTTAGAAAATCATTTCAGTTGTAGGAAAAGAAACCCTGGCTTTCCCATGAGCCCATGATCAAATTCACTGACAAGTTATGTTGGAATCCAGGGGTCCATGCATGGGTACTCATGTGCAACTGCTCAACAGGGAGGCCAAAATGAAACACATGGCAGCAAGGGGCAGAAGTTGGTAAAGGAAGCTTTCTTCCTCCATCATACTGGGGTGTAGCTGTGATATTGTGGTTGCAGAAATGGTAGGAAAGCAGTTTTTGTGTTCAGTAGTCTCAAGAAAGTAATTTCCTGTGGACATAGAGAACATACAATGGGGAGCATACAGAGGCATCAGGAGGGACTCTCGGGAATCATTAAACATGTCTCCATCAGTCACACTCCGTTTACTCACTGGAAGTTTTGTAGGAATAGTTCATTCATCTTGCAGGAAGTCTCATTCCTCTAAGGTTCATGGCATCAGTTACCTGGATGAGGCTTGCTTTTGGCTTAAGTGAAATGGACACCTTGGATTCTAAGACCAAGGGAACAATGAAACAAACTCAGCTCATGTTTCCCACTTCTATGGCTTAGTCTCATTTGATAAGCTTGGTAGGACAAACATGTAACAGATAACTTGAGAATAAATTCTACATTTCTATAAACATTTACTTATCTCATGTTTCCATTCCAAAACATTATCAAAATGATGGAAAGGTCCACAGATCAATGCTCATGTGGATATAACTGTCAGGCATTCAAATTTAAGCAGCACTTAAAAGGATTAGAAAATCAAAGGGCAGAAGGGATTCATTCATTGTTGTTTGTCTCCAAGATGCATCACTCTCGAGTAAGTGATAAGTATGAATCATGACAATATGATACAGAGAGTGAGAACAACTTTCAAGCAGGGTATATAGTAGTGAGTGATCTCATATCTGGACTTCTGGACTGAGAAGGTGTCTATAGATATTTAACCTTAGAGACAGCCTTGAGAAGGAAAGCTGCCTCTTATTTGATGATATATATTCTGGGTATAAAATAGCCCTTCATAGACAAGAAAAAGCCAGGGAAATAGGCAGAATGTTATCTTCCAAATAGAACTGTAAAAACATATATATAATTTCCACATGTTTCCAAATTTGTCTCTTTGAGAAGACTACTCATTATCCCTCGATTTTGGCTCTTGGGGTTGCAACTAAAGTCAATACAGTATAACTGAACATTGTAGAAATTATATTTTTCTGATAAAGAAATTATATAAACCATATCATTAATCATTTCCTTTCTTTGTAAATGTCTAAAATGCTTTCTGTAGCCATGCTTGCTGAGAATTCATCTTGCGACCACTATAGTACCATTCCATGCTAAGTTTCTCATGGTGGGTGTCTGGTATTTTGCTTATCTCTTGCTATTATAAGATTGGCTATAGAAAGTTACAGATAACCATGGACACTGAGGATCAGTCTATGTAAAAATTAAACTGTATTGCTTTCATGAGATCTTGGGATCAGGACTGAGGCTTTTGACCTTTAGAAATCTATTTTTGCTTGTTAGCAGTGTCAGAATAATAAATCCAAATAGACTGAAATTGGAGTACAGGGTTGAGATGATCTATGCTTAAGGCTTCATAAAACAAAGAGTCTTGTAGAGTTGCATGATCTCCATTATTATTTAGATGGTTACACTTTCATTAGTTTCATCCAGGGAATAGATATTAGCATGTGTCAACAGAATTTTCAGAGCAAAGTCCTAACAGAAATTAGTACATTGAACTGTTAAAGTGTCATCCTTTGAATTACTGCACAAAATATCCCAGTCCAGTCCCACTAATTATGTAATTTAAAACAGAGAGACACTTAGGGTCTATGGCACACACAGTGGTATATGTTAATGCCATTGTATACTTACAGCTTGAATATTAATTCATTTCCTCTCTTCTTTGGAGTGTGTGTATGTGCATGTATGTGGTTTTGTGTGTGTGTGTGTGTTTATCTGTGTTTGTGTATAAATGTGTGTGTGTGTGTGTGTGTGTGTGTGTGTGTGTGTGTGTGTGTGTATAAATGGAGGGTGGGGGACAGAGGACAACATATCCTGCTCTGTTTTTTTTTCTGTTGTGGTCTCTCACTTATTATGGAACTGGGCTATGCTAGCTAACCCCAATGATAACATTCCCTTTGGTACTGGAGTTTCAGGTTTTTATTTTTGCATTGATTCATACATGAGTTCTGTGGATTCAAACTCAGATCTTTTAGCTTAGGCGGCAAGTGCTCAAATGCAGTTTGGAACTTCCTTGGATCATATTCATCTCTTTTCATCCAAAATTCAATGATTTCATAAAGCTTAAAACAGTGTTTTGCCAAAGACAATGGGACACCATAAGTTAGGAATCATTTTGAGCTCTACTTGTTCAGTAAACACCTGCATGTCTTTTGGAAGACAGCTACTGATTGACAAAACCCCAGTGAGTCTATTTGTATAGAATAAGATCAGTTGAAAAACTAACATTCACTCCAACTTTGAAATGATCTTTCTTCTTGACAAGATAAGACTTTTTATGTCATATTATGGAAGTGAGGACACAGCCAACCTGGAGGATAATCCATGTTTTTTTTTTTAAAGAGTTTTCTCTTTCAAACTGTAGTCATTAAGATTTTCTAAGACACCTAATTGTCATGTAAAAGCTTTAAGCTTGACTGTTAAGACAGTAATTGGTATTTACTGCTTTTACCATTTTGACATCAAAGGAGCTTTTTGGTGCTTTATGTTTGTGTACCTAGCATAATTTTCATACAGGAGGTATAATCCAGTCACCCTATTACTTTGGTGACAATGCAATTTGTTTCTAATTCATCATGCCTTGTGAATTTTTATGATCGAATGTGTGCTTGGAAGATGTTTCCTTTGAAAGAAATAAGAGAGCTCACACTCTATTTGCAGTCATTCTCTGACTTTATTGTACAAATCTAAGTTTCCCTGTCATTTACAAAGTTTTTAAGGCCACTGGCAATACTTAATAGAATGTGAATCCTTTCACAAAAATGAGACTGAAATGCCTTCCAATTTAATTGGAAATTATGTTGCTTCTGCTCTGCATAATAATAATAATAATAATAATAATAATAATAATAATAGTAATAACAGCAACAATAGCACAATATATCACTTTAACTGATTAAGAAGAAACCAGACCCTTCCTATGTGTTGAGTCATAGTCACCTAGAACCTAAGTTAAATACCTGAGTGTGTTTCAGGGCCAGGTCAAAGCAATTTTATAATATCATTAGATAAATTGATGAAGTGATTTTAAATTTAATACTATCTCAAAAATATGCATAAGGTGGTGACTATTAATTGCATAACTCTATTGATTCTCTGTATTTGAGAGTACATCGTACCTTGAACTTTTTATTAAAAAGCACAATGTTCTAATTAGAGAGGATTGTTAGAGTTCTTCAGAGAAACAAGTGAATTTAGACAAAACCACAGAGACAAAAAGAGACTCCTGCATCATCAAACTGGCAGGGGTAAAGTTTCCCAGTTTCCCTGGCAAGATGCAGGGTTTCTGCTGGCAAAATTCTCATTTCTGCTGAAGTCAGTCCTTTCTTATTTGTGCCATCAATTGACTGGATAAGACTCAGCTACAGAATGAGAGGGAAGCTGTTTTATTAAAAATATACCAAATTAAATGTTATTCTCACCTTTAAAAATTATTTTGATGGAGCCAGTACAATACTGGTGACCTAAACATCTGGGCACAGTAGCCTTGCTTCGTTGATGATAAAATTCATCATCACAGGAAGCAAGACCTTAACTAATAGTTTCACTTCCTGAACTTTTCCAAATTGATTAGAATTATACATTGAATTTTAAAGCTTCTGAAAAGAAAATAGCCTTCAGATTTGACTATTGTGAGTGTAGATGGGAAAGAAGACTGAGTTAGTTCTTGGGACACTGGTGCGTTATAAAAATGAGGCTAAGTATATCCTAGTGAGGATAAATGGCTACAGTGAGGGTATTCAAATGGGTCTTCATGGATTCCTGAACCTGAACTACCTGGTAAAACTGGAGAGTCACAGGGAAGAGGACTTGCCAACTCTGGAAGAAGAGACCAATTTGAATTTGGTAGCAAGTTCATATTCTTCCTCCTGCTAACATGAGTTCCCTTCAACACCAGAAGGATGCTTTCAGTTCACTCAACTGGAAAGTGTCCATTTAGTAATATAAATAGGTTTGCCTTGAAGGACAATAGGAACACAGAACAAATCGACTTTTTCATAGCAAAGAGACACTGTTAGCTCATCTCAAAACTAAAATTACTCAAATTGTGAACATGCCAGAGAGAAAATTTTAATTTCTAGATCATTACTGCATTCATTAAAAGACTAAAAGACTATCATTTCAGGAATCATGCCCTGTGTCAATACTGAAGGAAAAGCAAAAGAAAGAATTTGCATTCATGAAGTCAATAAGGAAACTGTAATGTCTACAACATGTATAACATTACACAGTTAAATAGCTTGGTAAACGTCAAGCTCTGAAGCATAATTTCATCCTTGACTAAATACCAGGTGCCTCCATTATGCTCAACAACTAACAGAAGGCAGCCATTGATGCAGTCTTTTATTCACGTTCTGCACACATACATATTAAAGTACATTCTGTGGTGTTTTTCTTTGTTGCCTCCTTTTCCAATGAGACTTTCAAAAGAAATATTCAAATACAAAAATGTCTTAAAGCTAAAATGTCTTATTTTTGGGCCAAATATGAGGAAAAAATGTGAAGCCTCACATTGAATTAGTACCCAACCATGGGCATGGGCATGACAGGCACCCAGTGATGTGTTTTAAAAAGCCAACTAGCATGTTTGTGATTCAGGGCCTTTGGAAAGAAGTTGTCTCAGACAACAAGGCAATAGAATTCAGATAATTCAGAGGTATAATGTGTGAAGAAAATGAATCATAAGACCTTCCTGTCAGACAGATGTGTATTCCCTGAAATCCAGACATTTGGGATACTTCAGGCTTCTGGAATAGCAATAGCAAAACCACAGCTTTAACTTCTCCCCATGGTACATAGTGCAGAAAAGGAACATTCACCCCACACATTCAGAGATTTCTTCTTTGACAGTGTGGCCTCCTACAAATATATTTGCGAATTTAAAACTCCCGCTTGTGCCTATTCTATGAAGAACGTAGGACTCACTGCATTGCAGAGAACAGGGCTTAGCACTTCTGTCCCATGATGTAAGTACATGCGTGTGTATATATATATGTGTAGGTAGGTATTTAAAATTCATCAATGCCTTTTAAACTTATCCTTTCTCCTTCAGGATATATTTCTAATCTAGATGACTGTGGCTGTTGGTGTCACAACACAACCCATGTAAAGATGTATATTTTTACATGCCTAACTCTTTCTCTCTCTGGTTGAATCATCGCTCATTTGAATTGTTTTCTTCCCTTCCCTGTAGGGATGGAAATTTTACTATGGAAAATGAGGGTGATAACAATGTCTTTCATGAGAATAATATAATTTAAGTTATGGTTCAAATTCTCTTTAGCTCTGAGTTTTCTAAAAGAGTTATCGAACATTATGACGTTAAAGGAAGAACCAAAGTCTTTCTGTTCTCATCACTATTGTTATGTTTGACTTAACCTGTTAATTTCTTAGTTGTGGGAAATTAAATGAATGATGAGGAATGACAGACATACCTGGCTTTGTGACTGACTGTGGAAGATACTCCCTAAACTATGATTGAGACGGGGCCTGCTTCAGGCAGTTTGAGAAGCCTGTCATGGAGACCAACATTTTCTGTAGTTCTTAAAAGGAAGGTATTCTCTTTTGAGAATATTCAAGTGTTACTAAATGAAACATCCTTCCATCTTTTGTTTATTTTGTGTAACTAGGGTGAGGATATTGTTTGAGAATTTAAACTGGTCTGTTTTAAACATGTATTGGAGGCTACATGAATAAGTCCTTGGGAAGGGCAAAGACACTTGATTTTCTGAAGTTAGATCCACAACCCAAAAGGCTTTATCAAATCCTCAATAATTTTAGATTAAGGTGTCTCGCCCAACCTCGACCAGCAAGGAAGATAAGACCAGCGAAGATCTTCTTCAAGCAGTTTTACTCAGGAACCTTGATACAATCTTCTGACCCCGGGAAATCCCTGCACCACACTTAAATAGCTTGCGCTGGCCAATCCTAGCAATGTCACGTGGGGATAGCGGATAGGTTGTACTATGCAGAAGCGACCAGGCCAAGCAGGAACAGCCAAATAAGGACGTGTTTTTGACAAGGAGCAGAAGGCAGAAACCGGACTTGTTTTTCTCAAGGAGCGGAAGGCGGAAACCAGCGCCATCCCCGGGCTGCGGGACCTCGCAGCTCCCTACATTAAGGAGTTTCAAATGATAGCACCTACCAACACTGAATGTCTCCCTGCCCATTGCCAGACTACCTACTATTGCTCCATGTTTGAATTGATGACAGAGCTGGCTTGGCTCTCAAAAATCAATAACCCAGTAGTTCACTACACTCTTAGAGGAATATAACACATATGGAAGGTTGTAACTGAACTTTTGGTTACATTATTGGGTTTATTTTCTACCAACCTTCTCCACCCTTTCAAACCTCTAGCATTTGTATATAAAGAAGGTTTGAAGGAAAGGAAGCATCTACAGAGTAAGTGTACTTCCTGCTGATTAAGGGCTTCAAGTCTCTTGGGGCAAGACAATTTCTACTTAAAATGAAACAAGGCAATCTCAGGATACTTGATAGGAGTCCCAGTGAGGGCCACTGATGGTGCCACAGAAAACACAGACCTCAAACCAGACCAATGACTCATTGCAGTGAACATTTGCAAGTGAAAATGTGGGGATAGGGGATATATCGGGGACAAACTGTGACACACTACAGCTTACACAATGAGATGTTTTCTATACTTCTTTTCCTTTTGGGTCTCATTATTTATATGACTTTTTTCATGGAAGGAGTGTTGTAAGGGTGGATGGTGGATATGAAGGAATGGAGAGATGTATGGAGCTGGGGTGCATGATTCAAAACTTACACAGAATCAATAAAAAGTTAAAAAATAAGTAGGTTAAAAATAATGATACCTAAACCCAATAACTGAACATATCTACAAACCAAATATTAATTGATTATAAAAAGGAGACACGTTTTAATACACATTAATATCATAATACTTCAATAACTTATTTCAATAATAAACAAATCAACTGTACAAAACTCGAAGAACAAGCTTCATATCAAAATTAATCTGGACTCCAAAGGTACCTAGCAAACATGCAAAAGTTGTCATTCAGTACACATTGAAACAGCTAAAACAAAATATTACAATGTTCAGAACCAGCTATTGTGAACACAAATAAATACAATATTGGGAAATATAAAGGAGTAAGTTTTTCTACAAATAGGGTCCTAAGATTAAGTTAGGGATAAAAGAAAGTGATCATGGAACAAGTAATAAAAACCTGAGACAATAATTTATTCAATGTTTTGCAGTCTATATTTATCCGAGAAACTTGCATATAATATTCTGTGCATCTCTGAATCTTTCCTTCTCTTTTTCACTTTGTGGTTTTGATACCATGGTAATTCCTTCTTTGCAAAGCGAATTTGAAATGCTTCTGTTTTCTGTTTTATGGAATCATTTAAGGAGTACTGGTATCTTTTGAATGTGAAAAAATTCTGTACCAAGAATGTCTTGGATCCTGAATTTTTGGTAAGATTTTTCTACCACTTCTTTTTTATATATTTACATTTCAAATGTTATTCTCTTTCATGGATCTTCCCTCTTCCATCCCTTTCCCCTGCTTCTAGGAGTATGCTCCCATTCCAGCCTCAACCCTGGGATTCCCCTACACTGGGGAAATGAGCCTTCACAGAACCAAGGACTTCTCCTACTACTGATACCATTCTTTGGTTGAAAGGCATCTGGGTTCTTTCCAGCTTCTGCCTATTATAAATAAGGCAGCTATGAACATAATGGAGCATGTGTCCTGTACCTATGTTGGAACACCTTTGGCTATATGCCTGAGTGTTATACTTAGGTCCTTCGGTAGGACTCTGTCCAATTTTCTGAGGAATTGCTAGACTGATTCCCAGAATGGTTGTACCAGCTTGCAATCCTACCATAAATGGAGAAGTTATCCTCTTTCTCCATATTCTGATCAGCATCTGCTGTCACCTGAGTTTTGATCTTAGCCATGCTGACCTGTATGTGGTGGACTCTCAGGGTTGCTTTGATTTACACTTCCCTGATGACTAAGGATATCGAACATTTCTTTAGGTGCTTTTCTGCCATTCCATATTCTTCAGTTGAGAACTCTTTATTTAGCTCTGTACTCTATTTTTAGTGGGATTATTTGGTTTTCTGGGGCAAAAATTCTTGAGGACTTTGTATATATTGCATATTAGTCCTCTATTGATATAATATTGGTAAAGACCATTTCCAAATTTGTTAGTTGCCATTTTGTCCTAAAGACCGTGTTCTTTACCTTACTGAAGCTTGGCAATTTTATGAAGTCCCATTTGTCCATTCATGATCTCAGAGCTTAAGCCATTGGTCTTCTGTTCAGAAAAATTTCCCCAGAGTCCATGAAAACAAGGCTCTTCACCAAATTAATAAAAGAACTAATGGAATTATTACTTCTTGTGTATATGTTTTATGTGGAGGTCCCTGATCCACTTGGGCTTGAGGTTATTACAGGGTGATAAGAATGGATTGATTTTCTGAGAAACCTCCAGACTGATTTCCAGAATGGTTGTACCAGTCTGCAATCCCACCGACAATGGAGGAGTATTCCTCTTTCTCCACATCCTCACCAGCATCTGCTGTCACTGGAGTTTTTGATTTTAGCCATTCTGACTGGTGTGAGGTGGAATCTCAGGGTTGTTTGGATTTTCATTTCCCTTATGAGTAAAGATGTTGAACATTTCTATAGGTGTTTCTCAGCCATCGGCATTCCTCAGCTGTGAATTCTTTGTTCAGCTCTGAACCCCATTTTTAATAGTGTTATTTGTCTCCCTGCAGTCTAACTTCGTGAATTCTTTGTATATTTTGGATATGAGCCCTCTATCAATTGTAGGATTGGTAAAGATCTTTTCCCAATCAGTTGGTGGCTGTTTTGTCCTAACAACAGTGTCCTTTGCCTTACAGAAGCTTGGTAGTATTATGAGATCCCATTTGTCGATTCTTGATCTTAGAGCATAAGCCATCATTGCACTACCTGAGCACCCAGCTATACCTCTCTTGGGCATATACCCAAAAGATGCTCCAACATATAACAAAGACACATGCTCCACTATGTTCATAGCAGCCTTATTTATAATAGCCAGAAGCTGGAAAGAACCCAGATGCCCTTCAACAGAGGAATGGATACAGAAAATATGGTACATCTACACAATAGAATACTACTCCGCTATCAAAAACAATGACCGTATGAAATTCATAGGCAAGTGAATGGAACTGGAAAATATCATCCTGAGTGAGGTAACCCAATCACAGAAAAACACACATTGTATGCACTCATTTATAAGTGGATATTAGCCCAAATGCTTGAATTACCCTAGATGCATAGAACAAGTGAAACTCAAGAAGGATGACCAAAATGTGAATGCTTCACTCCTTCTTTAAAAGGGGAACAAGAAAACACTTGGGAGGGAACAGGGAGGCAAAGTTTAGAACAGAGGCTGAAGGAATGCCCATTCAGATCCTGCCCCACATGTGGCCCATACATATACAGCCACCAAACTAGATAAGATGGATGAAGCAAAGAAGTGCAGGCTGACAGAATCCAGATGTAGATCTCTCCTGAGAGACACAGCGAAAATACAGCAAATACATAGGCGAATGCTAGCAGCAAACTACTGAACTAAGAACAGGACCCACATTGAAGGAATCAGAGAAAGGACTGAAAGAACTTAAAGGGGATCGAGACCCCTTATGAACAACAATGCCAACCAACCAGAGCTTCCAGGGACTAAGCCACTACCCAAAGACTATACATGAACTGACCCTAGGCTCCAACTGCATAGGTAGCAATGGACAGCCTAGTAAAGGCACCAGTGGGAGTGGAAGCCCTTGGTCCTGCCAAGTGAACAGGATTGTTGGGGGAAGGTGATAAGGGGAGGAGGATGGGGAGGGGAACACCCATATAGAAGGGGAGATGTAGGGGTTAGGAGGATGTTTGCTTGGAAACCGGGAAAGTTAATAACAATTGAAATGTAAATAAGAAATACCCAACTTAGTAAAGATGGAGAAAAAAAAACAGAATGGATCGATTTGCATTCTTCTACATGCTGGCTTCTAGTTGAACCAGCCCATTTTGTTGAATATGCTATTTTCCCCCACTGGATAGCTTTAGCTCCTATTTCAAAGGTCAAGTGACCATAGGTGTGTGGGTTCATTTCTGGGTCTTCGATTCTATTCCATTGATCTACCTGTCTGTACCAATACCAAACAGTTTTTATCACTACTGCTCTGTAATACAGCTTGAGTTTAGGCATGGTGATTCTCCTGGAAATTCTTTTATTGTTAAGGATAGTTTGCACTATCCTGAGTATTTTGTTATTCCAAATGAATTTGCAAATTGCTTTAACCCTATGAAGAATTGAGTTAGGAATTTCATGGTGATTTCATTGAATCTGGAGATTGCTTTCTGTCAGATGGCCATATTCACTGTATTAATCCTGCCAGTCCATGAACATTGGAGATCTTTCCATCTTCTGAGATCTTCTTCAATTTCATTCTTCAGAAACATGAAGTTCTTGTCATAGAGATCTTTTAGTTGCTTGGTTAGAGTCATACTGAGGTATTTTATATTATTTGAGACTATTGTGAAGGGTGTTATTTCCCTAATTTTTTCTCAGCCCATTAATTCTTTGAATAGAGGAAGGCTACTGATTTGTTTGAGTTAATTTTATACCCAGTCACTTTTCTGAAATTGTTAATCAGGTTTCGTAGTTCTGGTGGAACTTTTGGTGTCACAAGTATACTATCATATCATTTGCAAATACTGATATTTTGTCTTCATCCTTTTCAATTTGTATCCCTTTGACCTCCTTTTGTTGTCTGATTGCTCTGTCTAGGATTTCAAGTACTATATTGAATAAGTAGGAAGAGTGGGCAGCCTTGTTTTATCTCTGATTTTAGTGGAATTGCTTCAAATTTCTCTCCGTTTAGTTTAATGTTGGCTACTGGTTTGCTGTATATTGCTTTTACTATGTTTAGGTACAAGCCTTTAAATCCTTATCTTTTCACTTTTATCATGAAGGGGTGTTGAACTTTTTCAAATGCTTCATCAGCATCTAATGAGATGATCACGTGATTTTTTTCCTTTGAGTTTGTTTATGTGATGAATTACATTGATAGATTACTCTATATTGAACCATCCCTGCATCCCTAAGATGAAGCCACTTGATCATGGCGAATGATCAGTTTGATGTGTTCTTGGATTCATTATTATTATTAAGTATTTTTGCATTGATATTCATAAGGGAAATTGATCTTAAGTTCTCTTTCTTTGTTGTGTCTTTGTGTGATTTTGGTATCAGCATAAATGTGACTTCATAGAACAAATTAGATAGTGTTCTATTTGTATCTATTTTATGGAATATTTCGAAGAGTATTGGTATTAGGTCTTCTTTGAAGATCTGATAGGATTCTGCATTAAACCCATCTGGTTGGTCCTGTGTTGTTTTTTCTTTTTTTGGTTGGGAGACTTTTAATGACTGCTTCTATTCCTTTAGGGGTTAGGGTACTGTTTACATGATTTATCTGATCCTGATTTAGTTTTGGTCCCTGGTGTCTGTCTAGAAAATTGTCTTTTTCAACCAGATTTTCCAGATTTATTTAGCATAGGCTTTTGTAGTAGGTTTTCTTATTAATAATCTGTTTACATAATTTGCTTCATCATTTTTTAATTTTGATAGGACACAAACAACTAGATTTTGAGATTAATGCAATAAATATTATTAAACTATGTCGTCTTGATCTCAGGTGTCTGTTGCAATGTTTGTCTTTTTATTTCTTTGTTTATAAATTTGGTCCTCTCTATTTTTAAAGTCAGTATTCAAGAAGGTTTATGTATTTGTTTATTTTTTTTAAACAGTCAACTCTTTGTTTTATTCTTTGGATTATTTTTCTATTTCACTTATTTCTTCCTTTTGTTTTATTATTTGCCCCCACCTCCTACTTTGGGATTGGTTAGTTTATATTTTTCCAATGTTCTAATATTCTAAAAAAATTCTATCTCTATTTTATTTGCTCTCTGAGAGAGCAATCCAGAAATATTTTTGTGTAAATTAAAAATCAGTATTCAAAGTCAAACCAACACATATCAAGTCTCTTTCTATAGACCAATGATATATAGTCTGAAAATCCAAGAAAGAATTTCTGTTTAAAATAGCATCTTATATTCAAAAGAATAAATTAATAAAAGAACAGATATGATAAAACCTAAAAAAATATTGCTCAAAGAGTTTGAAGACAATGATGAATAAGAAAATTGCCTGTGTTAATTGATGGGAAGAACAGATTGAACTGAATTTCCAAATTTTCTCAAATGATCTAGACGATCCATTGCAATTATTATCAAAATATATTTGAAATTTGTAATACTAAAAGGAAAAAGTGTCTTAAATTTACATATTACCATAAAAGATACTTATCAACCAAAGAATGTCTGAAAAAAAGAACCAAAAAGTACTGCATTCAACACCTGACTTCAAAATACACTGCAAAGTAATAGTGTGTGAGATAAAATGAAAGTGATCTAGTACAATATACATAGATGAGGAAGCAGAGTAGAGAAGCTGAATATTTTTTACTTCTAAGTAACTTTGTGCTTAAGGCACTAAAATGTGTATTTTAAATCTACCTACTTATATTCACTAAACATCACTCATTTTCAATTTTGTGATTCAGTATGGCTTTTGTTTTACCTTCATTATCATTATTTAACTTTTTGCATCACAATTAAGTGCATCATAAGGCAGCTTTCCACAGTTCTATGAAGAATAACCCTACAATTTGAAGGAAGACAGAGACCTGTAGCCTGCTTTCTGTAGTGTAGATGTTTGTAAAAGGTTAACTTTTTTAGAAAGAATCGAAGACCTGTAAGTTGCTATCTTTCAAAATGATACAATGGGGTTGGGGATTTAGCTCAGTGGTAGAGCGCTTGCCTAGCAAGTGCAAGGCCCTGGGTTCGGTCCTCAGCTCTGGAAAAAAAAAAAGATTCAAAATGATACAACATGAAATCAAAGTAGCTTTTGCTCCTAAACCAATAAAATGCATTAGACATTCAAAACTTGTTAAGGAATCTTCCCAAGAATCTGCCTCTAGCTGAAGATAAATTGACAGATGATGGCTGCAGGGAAAGAAGAGGTGCTTTTCTTTAAAATTGTGGGCACGGATAGGTTATGCATGTCCCATTGGTGACCTGTAACTACACACACACATGGACAGTGATAATTGGACTCAGTGACTTACATATTTTAAAAAAGAAATGATATGAAGTTTTAAAGGATATGTATTTGGGGTGGGCATTCTCAAGATACATTGTATATATGCAAAATTTAACAGAAAATAACTAAAAAGAGAAAAATACCAATTTTCTAGCTGACAAACTGGACTTCCTCTTATTCTAAATGCTTCCTTGTTGATGCCTTCGGTTCGATGTCTAGGGTTTCTTTATAAATTCTAAGCAGAGTTCTCTTTTGGTTTCTTTGTCGATAATTTGATATTAACAAAGAAACAAGGATAACTGATATTAATTTTGTATTGTATAATTTACTTGTATTTAGGCATACTGTTAAAAAATGTGTAGGGAGGGTGAATTTTTCATAAATTCTCAAAACATAGCCAGAAAATCATTAAGCAGATGAATTACATTAAACTGAAAAGTCTCTGCATATTAAAAAAGCACAATCAAAAAAATGAACAAATATTTGGAGGCTAAGTTTGTGTCCGTGTATATGTGTAAATATCATGAAAGTTTAACATCTATAATATAAAAATTTGAACTATGTGGTGCTTCAAAAAACAAAACTAAGCAAATGAAGAACAATCCATGAAGTCTTAATAAGGCTTTTCCCCAGAAAGAATGTACAAGTAACCAAGAGATGTACAGAAACTTCCTCAAGCCCTAATCAGGGTAAATGAGGATACAGAGAGATAGAATGTCACTCCAGCAAGAATGATTAAGATGATGAAGTGATTGCAAGGATAAGGAGTCTTGCATATTATAACTGGAGTGTAAATTTACAGAGCTCTCAGGCAAGAAACTCTGGGACTTACAAACTAAAAAGAGGACTATGAAAAGCTCCAGCCAAGGCACTACTAAGGGTTTGCCCACAGAAAATAAATTGCCTTGTCAGGGAGATCTCTTCACTCTTATGTCTACTGCAGCACTAATGATAACAACAAAGGTATGTAGACAGCTTACACATCCAGTACTCTGTGAAAGAAAAAAAAAGAGGAAGATAGCACAGAGTCAACCTGGAATAGTTGGAATAGTATTCAACCATAAAGGATAGGCAGGGCCAAGGAAATGTCATAGTAGATAAAAATAAAAGGAGTAAAACCTGGTCTTAAATCAGCAAGAAAGCTGGTCACAGCAGCCCTTGCCCATAAACCCTAGAGCAGGGATCCTACCTAGGTTTTAGTAGCTTTCTGGTCTAGCAAATGGCAGGCTTCAGTTAACCAGAGAGACCTTATTTCAAAAAGGTAGAGAGCAATACTAAAGACATCCAATGTTCTCCTCAGATCGTGATGCATGTATTAGGCATGCAAACTCAAACAACACTGTGCACCTCTTTATTTCTGAATGTATTATTGATGCTACAGAGATGGCAGAAATATAATAGCACATAATCAACATATGGCTGGTAAAAACTGAAATATTGAACAATAAAGGGACATTGAAACCTTGAACACTATGTGAATCTCATATAATTCAATAAACATTTTATCAAGCAATTAATAAGCCTTCACAAGACTTAAAAATGATAGAGATGAGAATTTTCCTCATTTGCTCACAAAGCTAGTACTGACCTCATATCAAAGCTGATAGCCCCATTCCTAGAAAACAGAATTGCACACTAATATACACTTTATAGGATATGCAAAAATCAAACTTCTGATCTAAGTTTAAGCATATAAAAGTTATGTGCAATTATTCCTCATTGAAGAAACCAAATATGGTTTGAACATAAAACCTGACCAATGTGTTATACCATGTAATAAAAAGAAAATGCCACAGAAACCTCTCAAGAGAAAAGATCCTTCTAGAATTTGTAACAGCTTTCTATGATGAAAATCCTCAACATAATATGAATTTTCGGGAGTTTCTACATACTGACCAAACACATACATTAAACTTTCCGCAGATAACATCATATGTCATGGTAATCACACAGACACTAAGGCAACCTACAACAGTAACGACTTAATGCCTGCCTCTGCTGAGGAGGACTCTTAACACCAAAGCTATGAAATTAACCACATGTCCACTAACAGTTTCAAATGGAAAGGAGTATATGGTGTACACAAAAACGGAGATGTATGCAGCCACAAAGAAGAGTAGCATTTGATATATCCTAGAAAATGAATGCAGCTGGAGACTTTATAAATTAAAATAGTCAGATGCAGAAAGAAAAATCTTTCATGTTTTTTCTCATTTGTGGGTTCCAGAATTATTCACAATAATATTTAGTCACAAATATATAAATGAATATATAAATAATGGGAGATCAGGAGAAACTGTGATACTAGTGGGAGGAGGAAAAGGGAAGGCTCAAATTAATTGTGAGATTTCACAGGGGGTTAATAGAGATGATGGTCCTGACATATTTGAGAGAAGTGATCTGTATGAAAACCAACCTTATGTACAATGAATATCCACCAGTAAATGCATTAAAGATTTATGTGAATTTGTCATCTTAGTGTTGCTTCTGTGGGACAGTAATATTTCTTTCATAAACAACAATATCACATTCAGTGCCATTGTATATCTTTGCTAACAAGGTCTACAATAAACTCTTCAATAAGATAAATCAAGAAAAAGGAAGCTATATTTTCTAGTTAGGAGACAATAGAAAATACCATGTGATTTTCACAGATTGTTGCCTAAAACATATTGTTAAAATCTACATATAATAACAGTCAGGGTATTATCCTAGGTGTAAGGTCAAGAATCTTGCAATCAATTTTTATTTGTTACCCTGAATACAAGTCTTGGATATGCAAGTCACTGCAACAGACTATGAATCAGTAGAGCAGTGGCTCTCAACTATGGCTCATGAGACTTTCACATGGGGCTGAATATCAGATATCCTATATATCAGATATTTACATTATGATTCATAATAGTGGGAAATCACAGTTATGAACTAGTATTAGAATAACTTTTTTACTGGGAGTCAGCACAACATGAGGAAGTATACTAAAGAGACACAGCATTAGGAAGGTTGAGAACCACTGCAATAGAGGGGTTACTATAATGCCCAGAGGTTTTTGTCAAAGGATTTGTGAAAATTTTCTTACAGATGTGTACCTGTGCTACACTAAGAAAGATTCTTCTTCTCCTGACAGGCACCATGCACACCATGAAACAGTTGATAATAAAATAGATAAAATATTGCCAATGAGAGGCACTCATCTGAGTATAAGCTGGTAGCATGTTTATTGGTCTAGGTAATCTCCCAACAATTGATTCTCACATGACTGACATAAGTCATCCTTCACTCCAGGGAACAAAAGAATATATTCTAGCCAGCAGAATTCTTCATAAACTTGTGAAGTACTTGAAGACAATGATACTTTACTTGAACGGCATCCGTGTTTCACCATGCACATGTGAAAATAAGAACAGCACCCAGGAGTGGTAGTCACAAATACCACAATCTGTACAACATGTTATTTATAATCCACAACCATTAGATATAACTGTAGAAAAAGCTGCTGTTTGTGTGCAGATGTTGATTGGTCCACAGTGAAGTTCCTATCATTTTGTAAACTTACCATAAATTGAAAATATAGACCAAATATATATTTATCTCAAGTACTATACCAGTGACTTGCATAGCTGAGAGTTGTATTCAGGGTAACAAATAAAAATTGATTGCAGGATTCTTGATCTTATACCTAGGATAATACCCTGCCATGATTTGGCAAGGTCTACATTAAATTATCTTCTGATGGTCTACAGTTGGGTACCTAACAGGATGTATGCTGTTTTAATAACATATTGAATAGCTAATATATGTCATTAAAACCTGTAAGCAGATAACACTGCCGCTATCAATAGGATTTTGCAAGCAAAGGAACAACAATATTTCAAATGTCTCCCTACATTACTCCACATGTCTTTGTCAAAATCTTGAATTCTTCTCACTAACTGCAATAGAAAATCATATATCTAGGTCAAGAGCAGAGGCATACTAGTGAGTTTGTGATGGAAGGCATAAACATACTTCCAGAATTTAGGAACGTGTATTTCTCCCTGTATCCAGTGTTAAAAACCAGGCTTCCCTTTGGTGGCTTGGGAGTTAACCATCATGTCAGTGTAATGATGGGTAGCAACTTTATGAATATACATTTGCTTTCATTGTAACTACTGTTTAATATTTCCCCTAAACATGCTTGCCACACAAGCATGAGGATCGCAGTTAGATTCTAGCACCCAGAGAAAAAGCCAGGCATGGTGGGGTACACCTACAGTCCCAAAGATGGGAAGGATTCTTCGGCTTTCTTGTCATGCAGTCAAGCTTAATTGGCAAAATTTTGGCAAGAGACCTTGAAAAACTAAGGTAGATAGTAGATAGCATTTGAAAAAGAAGCCTGATATTGATATCTTCTCTCTATATGTGCATGTGTATTTGTGTAGGAACACACACACACACACATACACACACACACACATACACCCTTAATGTACACAAATAGTGTCTATTGTGTCTCAAACAAGAATATATTCATGTATGACTCACTAGATGTGTAACTATTTCTAAATCTCAAAATTTTTTGATGTTTAATACAAAGCCTTTATATTTAAAAATACAAATATACTTGATATGCATTATTTCTTGATTAACTTTTGCATGTTGTTCTCTGTAAACAATATCATGAATTGTTCCATCTGTTATAGAAAAATATAAACTCTGTCATGTCTCCCATATATATATATAGCTTCAAAAAGGCAGTGTAAAATATGCACCAAAATCTGTCTTCAGCTCACATTGGTTATTATGCTGTGATGACTGAGAAATGAGTAGATTGGAGAAATGAGCTTTCAATGATGGACAGGTTAGACCTTGGCCTGGATAGGCAAAAAAAGCTTTTAGTCTCTTGAACCGCATCTAATGCTGAAATAGTGTGACCTCAATGTGAACAATTTCCTCCCACTCACAACCTTCCCTAGGCCCATGAGCAGCACATCAAAGCTATAACTCTAAGACTAGTGAACCAGCGAGAGAGAGAGAGAGAGAGAGAGAGAGAGAGAGAGAGAGAGAGAGAGAGAATAGTGATCAAAATGTTGTGTCAGTACATACTTTTCTGAAGCTTGGCATTGCAGTTTCATGAAACATATCAAGGAGCTGTCTGTGGTAATGCCTGGGACCCATCTTTAGGGCTTTTACTCAAGTTGTGATATACATACACATGACTCACCTAATAACTACTTAGGATTCTGTTTATTGCAGCAGCAGTTAAACCTGGCCCCAGCCTTCTCAGGAGGCTCTTGGAGGCAGAATAAATGGGAAATATTTAATAAAGTTGAATTTAGGAGAGGATCTGCAGTACTTGTGTACACACTCCATATACTTAAAATAAATACACAATGGAAGCTAAAAGGGCCACACATCCTGACTAACTCCAGTTGACTGGGCCATTATTGTCAGGCCCAGCTTGCTTTGAGTAGATCTGTATCCAGAATTTAGTGTTCAGCAGTAGATTCATTTTAAACAGCTGTATGTACCTATAAAGGGAATGTGGAACACTAAGAATTTACCACAAAAAGTCTAAATTGCAGATCTCTCTTTCAGACATTCGCTAATGGCTCTTTAGGAGCTATGAGCTAAGGTGGACTATCAGTTAGTCATATTAGATACAATGCCTAAATTTTCATCCCACAGTCTTGCTAAGTCACTGAGTGTGAGCTCATCGAGGAAGCACTTGCTTTGAGGGTAAGAAGGTATCTGTATCTGAGGTCAGATCTTGCTGTGACTGACAACTGAGGACATAAACCACAGTACTCCTCAAAGCTACTACATGCTCTTTCCTTGAAGTGATATCTACATGGTTCATTGCTGTATGTGTGAACACTAGATTCTTTCTCTGCTTCAATGCATTTCCCACATGCTATTAGGCAACACCGTCTGTTGAACTTATGTATCACTTCTTACGGGAGAACCTTATACCAAGAAGTAAATCCAACCAGTTCTGATTCAAGTCATCCTAAATTTTAGTTATGTGCTTTCCAGAGAGAGTAGCATGCACTTGTTCTAAGTGTGATGATATGATATGTGGTCATCTACTTGCCACATAATGTGGAAAGCCGCAATAACATTCACCATCACAAGACGGCGCTGGCTTCTGCTGCGCCCCACGTGGAAAGCCAGGATAGCATTCGCCATTACAAGAGGGCGCTGGCTTCCGCTGCGCCAGCCCGACTTCCTTTCAGGAACCTAGCTGTGTGAGCACGTGCAAGAGTGTGTTCACGCCAAGTCTTTGCCCATACCAGGGCGTGCCAATGAGATCATGGGTAAGCGACCAATCAGGTGTGGACGCGCCGCTCTAGGGTGTATATAAGCAGCGCCATTCTGGGGCTCGGGTCTCTCCTCTTTAAGATGAAATAAACGCTTTGCTGCAGAAGGATCCTGGTGTCCGCGCGTGTTCTTGCTGGTGGGACGATAGCACGGGACATCTGATGCTGAAACCCAGGAAAAACACCTCACCATCGCCGGCGCCGAGGAGAGCTTCCGTTCGT
Source organism: Rattus norvegicus (assembly GCF_021556685.1). Classification (NCBI taxonomy): domain Eukaryota; kingdom Metazoa; phylum Chordata; class Mammalia; order Rodentia; family Muridae; genus Rattus; species Rattus norvegicus. Next base: position 15,442,875 of record NC_141541.1, on the reverse strand, counting down.
GGAGAGGGTCCAGAACTGCAGGTAAGCTCTGAGAGGCATGTTTGGTCTTGATACAGCATGTCAGAAACAGAGCGGAATGAAAGATTAAAGAGCTCAAAGAGAAAAGGTGCACGTAAGAAAAAAGGCCCTTCCAAGGACTTTAGATCCGAGGAAGCGAGAGAAAGGGGAAAGGACACCCCGGGAGAGAAACAGGGAAAGGAGGAGAAAGCCCCAAAAAGGAAAAGCCTTTATCTGGTAAAGGAGTTAGAGGCTCTGGGGCTTGATAGTTCAGAAACAGACGAGCTTAGCCCCTCTGAGGAAGAGGATTTAGAAGATGAGGCAGCTCGCTATGAAGAAGAAAGATATGGGCCTAGGTGGAGAGCCACTGTGAAGAAACCGAAAGTTATGGATCCTTTGTGGGCACGGCTGGTAATTTTGTTTATTTTTTTCTTTGTGTGGGAAGCCGTTACAGCCGTTAGGACAGGTCAGAGGGTCCTTTCAGAGCAACAAGAAAGTATGTCGGAGGGAGAAAAGGTCTCGAAAGAAAAAAAGAAAAGGAGATAAAAGGTACACAGTATTTTGGGAGAAAAATTTTGTCTTTCTGCTTGTAAAAGGTGTGATTAGGCTCTGGAAACTTCACAGAGTCATACTGATCAGATTTGATAGAGGTAGATTGCCTGAAACATTTATTCAGGAGAATCAAACAAAAAGATATCTCAATTCTAAACTTTTGTCTTCAGAGTTGTATTTAATTCAGGACTGTGTTTCACTTCCATACCATTTGTGAATGTCAGTTGTGCTGCTCAGATATCCTGTAATATATCTCAGTATCTTACAGGAATTTGGTTTCAACACATTGATGGACTAGTCCAGGAATTGAGACAATCCATTGTCCATATCAACTCCACTCGAGTGGATGGTCACCGTTGAAGTGGTGGGAAAGGGGAAATCCTACCTCTCTGCTGACTCCTATTGGAATCTGGGTCCCTTTGGTGGGACACCATCTAGTTTTTCCTCTATGTCTATTGTCTGTCCTTGGTGCACCAAGCTGTCCATGTATGTCAGTTTATGTCTGGTTTTTGTTTCTTGTTGCTTAAATGTTTTATGTTTCATGTTCAAAAGAGAAAATGGTAAAAACTTTATCTGCCAGTCGTTCACACCTTGATTTTGTTTTAACTCGTTTCAAAAAAGGAACAAATGAATAAAAAGCAGTTTCAATCAGTCTTTGGAGCCCTGTACCTGTAGCCAGGAGTCTAGGTCAGCTGGAGAAGCTGCCCGGGGGGCTGAGCATCTGCACAAGCTGATCTTAAAGGCGCCAGCAGCTCCTCAGCTTCTTTGGTACAGGAGCTGATGGCTGTTTCTCTTAGAAAAATCCCTTACTTATTATTAGACTTAGCAGGTGACAAGGTGCTTCTCTTAAAATCATAGCTAGAAAAGTAAAAATCGTGCTTGGTCTAAATATTAAAGATTTGTGTAGCCAATTCAATTTTGTTTCTGATTGGTTTTAAATGTATAAATATGCTCTACATGCCTTGGTTATAGACTATTGGCTTTTAAGTTATTGGATATGGTTAAAAAGGTATAATATTGGTAACAGAAAGTTGACATAAAACTGGTAATTTGGATAGAGTCATTCTAGACAAAATGTGGCATGAGCCAACCTAGGGAAACAGGTCTAAATTGAGATAATATTTTTATAGAATTCTTTCTCTAGAAACCAGGCTTCTAAAAGATTTTAGGGCAATGTCTCTTTGTTGAGGTATTGGAGACCACACCATCGTGCATTCATTTGTAGGAATTGACAGTCAAACTTTGTAATGGGAGACTGGATTTTAGAGGCTAGTTTGTTAGAAGTTGAGTTTTGCTTTCCAAAGTTGTGGTTTGCCCTGAAGTTATCTGTATTTTGATGATAATTCCACTGCCCCAAGAACAGCTGCCTACTCACATACTCAGGACTCAGGTGACTTTCCAAAGTTGTGGTTGTGCTGTGGTGTTACAAGGAGAACTTAAAGATTGTGATTAAGGATTGCCAGTGTTACATTGACTAACTCAAACTTATTTATAATTGAGAAAAAATCAAACAGGTAGAGATTGTTATGGGATTTACAAAGGATTGATGATGTTTTAGAACTTGTGAGAACATTACAGCCAGTTTGCTTACTCCATCTGCCATTTCAAGTCAGATTTAGAGGATTGGTTTTATGCAATTTGTTTACATCATAGCGATTGTGAGTTTTCAATTTGTGAGCTTGCTTATAATTTTAGAGAGCCCATAAAGTGATATCATTAAAATTTTTACAAAAGAATGGCTAGTAGCCTTATGTAATTTTGTTGCTTCTTCAATGTAAGAAGTTAGAACTTTGAATCTTTCAGTGTATATGAAAATTTTTACTACAAACTTTTGCTCTCAAAATGAGCTTCAATATTTGGGGAGTAGCTGTTACACTACTCCAGAAAAGAATATTTAAAACTAATTTTAAGCTTCTAAGGATATGTTAGTTGGCTAAGTACCTCACCTTACCAGAGGACTTAGGTCTTTGTTATCCTCATTGGAAATAAAGTTTGTGAGGTGCTAGAGAGATGGCTTAGTGGTTAAGAACACTAAATACTGTTCCTTTAGAGGCTATTTAAGAACTCAAACTAGATTGCTTGGACCCCTTAACGAGGGAGGACAATGATATTAGACAGTTTATATCTTAATAAATAAAAAGGGGGAGTTATATCCCTGTATGCTATACAATTATTTAATAATACTCCTTTTATTTCCAATTTTAAAATTTGGATGCCAAGGAACTCTGAGTGTTTATGGCACCCTACAACTAGGCATACTTCTGCCTAGGTGAAATAGAAAGATCCACGTATTGGCATGATCCTGTCCAGATATTTTATATGGGGAAGAGGGAATGTTTGTGTTTTTTCTACAGAATGCTACAAGAGTATGCCAGCTGCCAGAGGTGGTTGCTGAGACTTGCTGATCCTGGTTGCATGAAGATTCAGCTCTCGTGGTTCGGGTCCCTGGAGTCATTCCTCTGCCCTGAGAGGAAGATGGAAGATCCCCCCTCATTTCCGTGGTGACTCTTGCTGCCTTGACTGGTGTTGTCATCTTGCAGTCTGTAGCTTTACAGGAATGCCATCTGCGTGAAGCTGCTATGGACTGGGGAACTCTGTCCTGGTTGTGCACATCTCAGACATGGTTCCATTGCCTGCTGGTTGTTCCAGAGAAGAATGACCAATCCTAAACTGTCCTGGGAAAGACCTTGTTACTTTCGCTGCTATTGTAGCAGCCATTACTGCTGCAGCCATTGTGTCTGCAGTGTCTAGAGTTACCCTCCCCCAATCTATTGTTAGGCAAGCACAGTGGGTGAACTTTCTGGAGTAGTTGCTAACAATTGGGAATTCTAAATTTTATTACTACGGCCCTTGGTGGTAGCAGCTGAGGAGAACCAGATGAGGTGCCTACTACTTATTGTGAGTGACTCTGTTTGGTGCAGCCCTATGCTGTGGATTAGTGTTCATGCTATGGTTGGTTTACAAACTCAGATCTCAAAAGAAACGTGACAAGGTCGTTATCACTCAAGCACTTGTGGCCATTGAACAAGGGGTCTCCCCTGGAATTTGGTTATCTATGCTCAGGAATTAGTCGGAATCTGAGTTCTTTGCTCTTGCACCCCATGGATTTGTGTATCCATTGCACTGGGATGAGAGAGACTCAATGATTCTTTGATCAGCCCTTCTACATCACTGAGGTTTCCTCATTGCACGTGATAGGGTGATCATGATTTCCCCACTAACTCATTTTCTGGCTGGCCTCTTTTGTAGAGTTCGCCCTAGGTCGTTTAACAGTTACTGTCACACAGCACTGCGGTATCCAGAGACGGGCAACTTTCCTCATGCATAGACCAATCTAAGACACGGGGCCTGGTGGCAATAGGGTTACCCTACGACAGATAAGGCTGTGACATTAGAGGAACGACCTAAGACAGGAGCCACAGCAGATGGACGTAACTGCAGAGGCCTAGACCAGCCTGATTCTAGTAAAACAAAAAGGGGGAGATGTGGAAAGCCACAATAACATTCGCCATCACAAGATGGCGCTGGTTTCTGCTGTGCCCCACGTGGAAAGCCGGGATAGCATTCGCCATTACAAGATGGCGCTGGCTTCCGCTGCGCCAGCCCGACTTCCTTTCAGGATGCTAGCTGTGTGCGCATGTGCAAGAGTGTGTTCACGCCAAGTCTTTGCCCACACTGGGGCGTGCCAATGAGATCATAGGTAAGCGACCAATCAGGTGTGGACACACCGCTCTAGGGTGTATATAAGCAGCGCCATTCTGGGGCTCGGGTCTCTCCTCTTTAAGATGAAATAAACGCTTTGCTGCAGAAGGATCCTGGTGTCTGCGCATGTTCTTGCTGGCGGGACAATAGCGCGGGACAACATAAGTCTTGATTCAGTGTGATTTTAATTCCTTGATGTTACTATAATAGTCTCAGCTTTAACTCCCAAACTTCTGTAAGATTGTGTCCAGTGAGCTATGTATTATGAACAACGAATCCTGTAATTCAGATAGAATCCCATTACTTTCCTGTGGTTTGAGTCCTATTTATTATCCTTACATGATGTAGGGTATAGTGTTATGCTTGTAAGTCATTAAATAGCCATATTGGCTGAGTATAGACAAGAATAAAAGCGAAGTTCCTGTATGACAATGTGCCTATCTATTCGCACAAGATTAGATTCTGACCATTCCTTGCACTGGTCAGTTTCAGCTATCAAGTTGATACAGCACTAACACTGCAAGTACCAAATCTGATTTCAGTTTCTTCCCCTAGAGAAGAGGAATGTTCTTAAAAATTTACCCTGAATGATTCATTTTTCCTTTCTGCCAACCACTTTATATATATATATATATATATATATATATATATATATATATATATATATATTTGTATATGTATATGTATATATATGTTATTATTACCCAGAACTGTGTAAATATTGTTAGCTTTACTTTCTCAAACTTGTGTACATAAGAAGACTTGTGTGAAGACTTTCTCTACCGCAGTATTAGCTGGCTTTACTCTTGACTACTTACTTATTTAGATAGTCCAAAAAGCCACAGTCCAGTGGGGGGGGGGGAACTGTCAATATTTACTTTCAAATGGTTAAAAATTAATTTTCATCCTATTTTGTTGGAACAAATATAAAATTTACAGGGATTTATTTATTTTCTTTAGTGCATGTTAATGTTTTGACTGCATATTTGTATACATACATGTGTATGACTAGCGTTGACAAGATCAGACTAGGTCTTTGGATCTCCTACTCCAAGAATTCCTGATAGTTTTCAACCACCATGTGTGTATGAGGAAGCAAACCCAGGCTCTCAGGAAGTAGCCTGAGCTCTTAGCTGCCGAGGCACTTCTTTGTCTTCAGAAAATAATACCTTGAAAGGAGAAAACATTCTCTTCATGCTTCTGATAGAATTAGTTTGTGAGGTTCCCTTACATGGAAGATGTGTACTCTGAGGGGAAAAAGAGCAGGAGCAGGCTGTGTAAGACCAGCATTGACAAGCACATTTACTCTGATGTGATTTCAAAAAAAAAAAAAAAAAAAGAACGTAACTGTGCATATGTATGTATGTTAAAAATACTGTTGCTTCTATTTCACTAGGGAACCCTTGCTAATGAATTCCTTCATAGTAACTTGCCTAAATTTGAACTTTAAAACAAAAGAATTAGCAATAATTTAGATATTTGAAAAGTGATATACTAATTAGTTTAACCTGAAATGTATTTCAATATAAAATGTTACCATAGTTTTATTAAATATTTACTAAAATGTTTCTTAAATTAGTTTGTGTGTCTGTGTGTGTGTGTGTGTGTGTGTGTGTTTGTGTGTGTGTGTGTGTGTGTGTCTTGCCTACCTAGAGCAGAGTCAAACTGGTCCTCTTGCAAAACCAGATAGTGTTTCTAGTCACTGAGATTTTTTTCAGTCATGGAATTTAGTCTTTTAGTTTCAATAAACTAAAATGTACAAAGTGGCTGAATTGAGCTGATCCCACAGTACCCTGCAGCCAAATTCTGTTGGGGAGAGAGTTGAACTCCCAGAAGTGCAGACAATCCTGAGACCTCGGGACAGACCACCATTTCTGCTCACATTCTTGGCCCAAGAGCAAGTAATGCCTCTGGATACAGGAATATAGAAGCAGTCAGCATCAGGAACCTGCTTGTTTCTGCTGTGCCCTGAACTGAACTGAACTGGTCCCAGAGATCCTTGTACCCAAATCCTGTGGGGAAGAGAGCTAGATCCTTAGAAGTGCGAACACTCCTGAGAACACAGAGAAGACAACTACTTTCTGCCCACAATCCTGACCCAAGAGAAAATTGCCTAGTGCTGTCATTGCCCTCTGGGCACAGCGACCTAGGAGCAGTCAGGGGAAAAACCCACTGGGTTTCTGCCTGTGCCAAGAGCTAAACTCCCAGTTGCCAGAAGTGCCTACATACCTAGGAACAGAGCTTTCTGTTCTGAGATCCAGTTGAAAGAAAGCAGGTCTACAGTCGTGCTGACACACAGGCCTACAGGAGGGTCAAGCCACTGTCAGAGACACCAAAACAAGCTAACAGCAGAGACAACCTGATGGCAAGAGGCAAGTGCAAGAACCTAAGCAATGGAAACCAAGACTACTTGGTATCATCAGAGCCCAGTTTTCCCACCAAAGCAAATACTGCATATCCAAACACACCAGAAAATCAAGATATAGATTTAAAATCACAGTTTATGATAATGATAATGATGACAGTGGAGGATGTTAAGAAAGGCATAAATAACTCCCTTAAAGAAATACGGGACAGCACGAGTAAACAAGTAGAAGCTCTTAAAGAGGAAAAACAAAAATCCCTTAAAAAACTGCAGGAAAACACAAATAAACAGGTGAAGGAATTGAACAAAAATCATACAGGACTTAAAAATGGAAATAGAAACAATAATGAAAGCACAAAGGGAGACAACCCATGAGATAGAAAACTGAGGGAAGAGATCAGGAGTTGTAGATCCAGGCATCACCAACAGAATACAATAGATAGAAGAGAGAATTATAGGGGCAGAAGATTCCATAGAAAACGTTGACACAACCATCAAAGATAATGTAAAGCACAAAAAGCTCCTAGCCAAAAATATCCAGGAAATCTAGGACACAACGAGAAGATCAAACCTAAGGATAATAGATATAGAAGACAGTGAAGACTCACAAATTAAAGGGCCAATAAATAACTTCAACAAAACTATAGAAGAAAACATTCCTAACCTAAAGAAAGAGATGCCCATAAACATACAAGAAGCCTACAAAAATCCAAATTGATTGGACCAGAAAAGGAATTCCTCCTGTCACATAATAGTCAAAACACCAAATGCACCAAACAAAGAAAGACTATTAAAAGCAGGAAGGGAAAAAGGTCAAGTAACATATAAATAGACCTATTAGAATTACACCAGATTTCTCCCCCAGAGATTATGAAAGCCAGAAGATAGTGGACAGATGTCATACAAACCCTAAGAGAGCACAAATGCCAGCCCTATATCCAGCGAAACTCTCAATTAACATCAATGGAAAAAGAAAGATATTCCTTGATAAAACCAAATTTACGCAATATCTTTCTACAAATCCAGCTCTACAAAGGATAATAGATGGAAAACTCCAACACACGGAGAGAAACTACATACTAGAAAAAGCAATAAAGTAATCTTGCAACCAAACCAAAAGAAGAAAGACACACAAGCGTAATTCCACCTCTAACAACAAAAATAACAGGAAGAAACAACCATTATTCCTTAATATCCCTTAACATCAATGGACTCAATTCCCCAGTAAAAAGACATAGACTAACAGACTGGATATGTAATGAGGATGTAGCATTTTGCTGCAAACAGGAAATATACCTCAGAGACAAAGACAGACACTACCTCAGAGTAAAAGGCTGGAGAACAATTTTCCACGAAAATGGTCAGAAGAACCATGCTGAAGTAGCCATTCTAATATCAAATAAAATCAACTTTTAACCAAAATTCATCAAAAAAGATCAGGAATGATACTTCACATTCATCAAAGGAAAAATCCACCAAGATGAAGTCTCAATCCTAAATATCTATGCTCCTAATGTAAGCACACTTAAATTCATAAAAGAAACTTTACTAAAGCTCAACTCAATCATTGCATGTCACACAATAATAGTAGTAGATTTCAACACCCCAGTTTCATCAATTGACAGATCATGAAAACAGAAATTAAATAGAGAAATAGAGAAACTAACAGAGGTTATGAACAAAATGGACTTAACAGAAATTTATAGAACATTTTATCCTAAAACAAAAGGACATACCTTCTTCTCAGCACCTCAGGGTACCCTCTCCAAAACTGGCCATATAATCATCCACAAAACAGGCTTCACCCTATATAAGAAGATAGAAATAATCCCATGCATCCTATAGGATCCCCACAGACTAAGGCTGGTCCTCTATAACGATAAAAAGACAGAAAGTCCATATATACATGGAAGTTGAACAATGTTCTGTTCAATGATAACTTGACCAAGGAAGAAATAAAGAAAGAAATTAAAGACTTTTGAGAATTTAATGAAAATGAAGACACAGCATACCCAAACTTACGGGACACAATGAAAGGAGTGTACAAAGGAAAATTCATAGCTCTGAGTGGCTGAAATAAGTAACTGGAGATAGTATACACTTGTCAGTGCTTGACAGCACACCTAAAAGCTCTAGAAGACAAAGAAGCAAATACACCAAATAGATGTAGAAGGCAAGAAATAATCAAACTCAGTGCTGAAATCAACCAAGTAGAAACCAAAAGGGCTATACAAAGAATCAACAAAACCACAAGCTGGTTCTTTGAGAAAATCAACAAGATAGATAAACCCTTAGCCAGACTAACTAGAGGGCAGAGAGACAGTAACCAAATTAACAAAGTCAGAAACAAAAAGGGAAACAAAATAACAGAATACGAGGAAATTAAAAAAATTATCAGATTCTACTACAAAAGCTTATATTCAACAAAACTGGAAAATCTGGAGAACATGGACAATTTTCTAAACAAATACCCGGTAATAAAGTTAAATCAGGATCAGATAAACCATCTAAACAACCCCATAATTCCTAAAGACATAGAAGCAGTTATTAAAAATCTCCCAAAACAAAAATGCCCAGAACTACATGGGTTTAGTGCAGAATTCTATCAGATCTTCAGAAAAGACCTCAGACCCATACTGTCCAAACCATTCCTCAAATTAGAAACAGATGTAAACTAACAGATTCTTTCAATTAAGTCACAATTATGCTTATACCTGAAGCACACAGAAACCCAACAAGGAAGATCGTCAGACCAATTTCCCTTATGAATATTGATGCAAAAATACTCAATAAAATTCATGCAAACTAAACCCAAGAACACATCAAAAATATCATCCATCATGATCAAGTAGGCTTCATCCCAGGGATGCAGGGATTGTTCATTTTATCTAAATCCATGAGTGTAAAAAAAAAAAAAAAACTCAAAGGAAAACAACGCCATGATCATTTTATTAGACGCTGAGAAAGCATTTGACAAAATTCAACATCCCTTCATGACAAAAATCCTGAAAATATCAGGAATTCAAGGCCCATATCTAAACATAGTAAAAGCAATATACAGCAAACCAGTAGCTACCTTTAAATTAAATGGAGAGAAACTCGAAGCAATCCCACTAAAATCATGTACTACACAATGCTGCCTACTCTCTCGCTACTTATCCATTATAGTACTCAAAGTCATACCCAGAGCCATCAGACAGTGAAAGGAGGTCAAAGGGATAAAAATTGGAAAGGAAGAAGTCAAAATACAACTATTTCCAAATGATATCAAAGTATACTTAAGTGACCCCAAAAGTTCCACTAGAGAACTCCTAAACCTGATAAACAACTTCTTCCAAGTGGTTGGATATAAAGTTAGTTCAATCAAACCAGTAGCCCTCCTCTACTCAAAGGATAAACAGGCTGAGAAAGAAAGTTGAGAAATAACAACCTTTACAATAATCACAAATAATATAAAATACCTCAGTATGAGTCTAAGCAAGCACGTGGAAGACCTATGTCACAAGGACTTCACATTTCCGAAGAAAGAAATTGAAGATCTCAGAAGATGGAAAGACCTTCCATGTTCATGGATTGGCAGGATTAATATAGCAAAAACAGCCAACTTGCTGAATCCTATCTAGAGATTCAATGCAATCCCCATCAAAATACCAACTCAAATTTTAATAGAGTTAGAAAGAGCAATTTGCTGATTCATTTGGAATAACAAAATACCCAGGACAGTGAAAATTGACCTCAACAATAAAAGAACTTCTGGGGGAAACATCATCCCTGACCTCAAGCAATATTACAGAGCAATAGTGATAAAAACTGTATAATATTGGTACAGAGAAAGGCAGATCGATCATTAGAATAGAATTGAAGACCCAGAAATGAACCCACACACACTTAATGTTCACTTGTTCTTTGACAAAGGACCTAAAACCATCCAATGGAAAAAAGATAGTATTTTCAACAAATGGTGATGGTTCAACTAGAGGTCAGCATGTAGAAGAATGCAAATTGATCCATTCTTATTACCCTGTACAAAGCTTAAGTCCAAGTGGATCAAGGACCTCCACATCAAACCAGTTACACTCAAACTAATAGAAGAAAAAGTAGGAAAAAATCCTCCATCACCCTGGCACTGGCGAAAATTTCCAGAACAAAACACCAATGGCTTATGATCTAAGATCAAGAATCGACAAATGTGACCTCATAAAACTGCAAAGTTTTTGTTAGGCAAAGGACAATGTCATTAGGACAAAACTGCAGCCAACATATTGGGAACAGATCTTTACCAATCCCACATCTGATAGAGCGCTAATATCCAAAATATACAACGAACTCAAGAAATTAGACTCCAGAGAGTCCAATAATCCTATTAAAAATGGTATACAGAGCTAAACAAAGAATTGTCAGGTGAGGGATATTGAATAGCTGAGAAGCACCTAAAGAAATGCTCAACATCCTTAGTCATCAGGGAAATGCAAATCAAAATAGCACTGAGAGTCCACCTCATATCTGTCAAAATGGCTAAGATCAAAATCTCAGGTGATTACAGATGCTTGCAAGGATGTGGAACAAAAAAAAAACAGTCCACCATTGTTGGTGGGATTGCAAACTGGTATAACCACTTGGAAATTAGTCTGGACATTCCTCAGAAAATTGGACATTGCACTAACTGACATTGCACCAGCTATACATTTCCTGGGCTTACACTCGAAAGATGCTCCAACATACATCAAATACACATGTTCCACTATGTTCAAACAGCCTTATTTATAATAGCCAAGATCTGTAAAGAACTCGAAAGCTCTTCAATAGAGGAATGGATACAGAAAATTTGGTATATCTTCACAATGGAGTACTACTCAGCTATCAAAAACAATGACTTCCTGAAATTCATAGGCAAATGGATAGATGTAGAAAATATCATCCTGAGTGAGGTGACCCAGTCACAAAAGAACACCCATGGTACTCACTGATAAATGGATATTAGCCCAAAAGCCTGTATTACCCGTGATACAAACCGCAGACCACATGAAACTCAAGAAGGATGACCAAAGTGTGGATGTTTCATTCCTTCTAAAGAAATATATTCAGAGGAGGGAATATGGAGGCAAAGTTTGGAGCAGAGACCTAAGGAACAGACATTAAGAGTCAGCTCCACATGTGGCCCAAATACATATAGTCACTAAAACTAGATAAGATTGATAAAGCTCAGAAGAGCATGCTGAGTAGATCTGGACATAGATGTCTCCTGAGAGACACAGCCAAAGCATGTCAAATACAGAGATGAATGCTAGCAGCAAATCGTTGAACTGAGAATGTGACCCCTGTTGGAGGAATTAGAGAAAGGATTGAAATTGCTGAAGGGGCTTGCGACCTCACAAGAACAAGAATGCCAACCAACCAGAGCTTCCAGGGACTAAACCACTACCCAAAGTCTATTCATGGCTCCAGCTCATATGTAGCAGAGGATGGCCTTGTTGGGCACCAATTGAAGGAGAAGTCCTTGATTCTGCCAAGGTTGGACCCCCAGTGTAGGGAATGTGGGTGGAGGGGAGTGGATGGGTAAGGGAACATCTTTATAGAAGAAGGGAAGGGGTTGGGATAAAAGACTTATGTCTGGGAAACTGGAAAAGGGAATAACATTTGAAATGTAAATAAAAAATATCCAATAAAAGAAAAATAAATAAATAAATAAATAAATAAATAAATAAATAAATAAATGTACAAAGTGTAAAAGAAAAATGCATTTAAATATTTCTCAAGGAGATGCCATCAGAATGGAGTAGGCACACATCAGCAGACCATTTCAAAGAATAAAGTAAGAGCAACCTGTAGGCTGTTTCTGAAGAACAGTTTTAGGAAAGATTGCAATGATTTCAAAGAGCCTTCTTTTAAGGAAGTGTTTTTTTTTTAATTTTCCCACCTCCAGTGATACACTCCCTCCAACAAAGCCACACCAACTCCAACAAGGACACACCTCCCAATTGAAGTAGTGCCGTTTCCTGACCAATAACTATTCAGATATTTGAGCCTAAAGAGGCTGTTCTTCTTAAAAGCACCACAATACCCTCATTGAAAATTGTGATATGAAACTCTTCCCAGAGAGATGAGTAATGTTTGTTTACCTCAGAGAGGACATTTACCACTGAGGGATTGAAGAAATAATTCCACCCTAGCCTCAGGAAGTAACAAGTTTATTGGGGTTACTTACAGAAGGATGGGAAATTTAAAGGTAGCTGTACCACTCCAATGCCCACCCCAGCCTAGTGTCAGCTTGGATAACCTTTGTCGTCGGAGTTCCCTGATGAATCTAAAGTCAGCTCCTTGGAAAACTCTAATTCTTACAGCAATGCTTTAAGGTAACCTTGGAGAGATGCCTTGTGAATCATGTAACTCTCTCAGCTTATGAAGGCTCTACCGTTCCTTAACATAGGGGAAATGCAACAACATCTCTTCATATGACCTTTAAGAGGAAGAAATACAAATATTTAATAAGCAAGAACTAAAATGGAGTAGTATTTTCATAGGTGAATTAAGGAGGTGCTTATTTGCATTTGTGGACATTTTATTATTGATGTTTTCCCATGGTCTAATTCACAAATCATCATTCCATACTGGCACATGATAGGTATCAAAAGAAAATAGGAGTATTTAATTAGGTTGAACTAATATCATTAAACATCTATATACAGATTGCAACAATCTCGCTTTCCTCCCAGGAATACTCATGATAAAATATTTAAAGACTGCATCCACAGAGCATGTATTTTCTTAGTGACCCAGATCAAAATATTTACAAAGAAATGTGTTTTACTAATGGATACACTTAAGAAAAAACTCTGTTTTCCCACAGATCCAAAGTTCAACATGTGGATCTGAACAATTTCTTGCTTCACAGGTCAGATCTTTGGCGTCTTTCTAGGCAGTAAGACACGGAGTAGGACAGCATGTGTCCGCTGTGCTTGATTGTCATTCAACACTGCTCTGACTGCTGGTTCAGCTGGAAGGTGTATGGCAGATCTTGGACCTCTCAGTCTAAGCTGGGATGCTTGGACACTCTTCTCCTGGGTGATGGGTGGCCATGGATTGCTTTTAATCAGTGCAATGACAAGAACCATTTGTTCCCTAGAACAATTGCTCTGTCAGAAGTATAAAAAATGGAACAGGATGACAAGAGAGGCGTGCTCAGACTTTTCTTTATCTTACTTCAATTTTATTTATTGTCTTATTTTTCCCAGCAGTTTTGGAGGAAGTAAAAAATGTCTGCAGATTCTTTAGATACTGTAGTCATACTAAAACTAAGCTTGTGTTCAACTTTGATTGAAATAACTTTGTAGAAATGATACCTGTAAAAATGTGTTCTGAACTCAAAAGTCTCAGATGAGTAAAGCAGTGTATTCCTGGCTTCTCACATGGAAACAAAGCAAAATGAACAAATTAAAAAAAAAACAGAACAAAACAAAACCCCCATAAATTTCTCATGGAAACCTGAACCAATGAGCTGACACAAACTCTGTGGGCAAGGTAGAATTAATGGAAAAATACTAGCTGGATAAAAGTCTTTGTTTGTATATGTGTATTCATGTATGTCTCTACTGGTGACTATAATTCCTTATGAACGGAAATCAAGATTTTCACCATGGAAAATAATTTTATAAGTATTAAATACTGCTTCTAGTAGGGTTGGTTCTATGCAGGTGATTTGTAGCTCCTGAAAAACTCATGGCACAGAAAGTGGTGCATTACTTTAAAAAGAGAAAAGCATTAGTGTGAGAACAAGTTGGAAGATGACAGAAATTAAGATAAGACAAAAGCTTGAGGGACTTTAAAACAGTATTTGTAATGTCTTGGGATAGGTTTTGGGGAAATGTTTAGGATCATAAATGCCCAGCATCCTTTCCATGTCCATGTGGTAAACTAAGGGCAAAATATAGCTGGTAAAGATGATTCTTCTTTGATTTGTTGCTAATAGGACTTGCATTAAGACTGTTTTATTTAATCTCACTAATAGTCAGATCTATAAGGTACAAAAGGAAAATATAATACAGACACATTTAACTCAAATATATCTTTCCCATGTCCATTGTTTAGTATTCTTCCTCATTTATATGTGCTGTGCAGTTATATTTGAACCTAGCTCAAGGTAAAGGAAATTGTTTAGATCCACATGTTAAACATTGGGTCTGTGGGAGAATAGTCTGTTTTTCTTCTAAGTGTAGTATTCATTAGTAACACACATTCCTCATCTCTCTGGGAAGAGTTTCATATCACAATTTTCAATGAGGGTATTGTGGTGCTTTCAATAAGAACAGCCTCTATAAGCTCAAATATCTGAATAGTTATTGGTCAGAAAATGGGACTACTTAGAGGGATTTGAGGTGTGGCCTTGTCAGAGTTGGCATTTCTTATTTGTAGAAAGCATATCATTCGAGGTGGGCATTGAGGTTATGAAAACCCAAGCCAGGCATCTCTCCCTTCTGCCTGCCTGTGCATCTGAATGTTGAGCTCTAAGCACTGGGTCTGCCTGCATGTCACCATACTATCTGCTATGATAAAAGACTGAAACTCTGATGCTGTAAGCCAGCCCCAGTTAAATGTTTTATAAGAGTTGATGTCATCATGGCGAATCTTCACAGCTAAGGTACACTTATTATGACAGGTACAGAAATGAGTTATATAATGAGGCAATGCAAAGTTGTTTTATCTTACAGAGCCACTTTTTTCTATAGTACATTTCTTTTTAAACAAAGATGAGATACATCATCAAATCTTTGAACATTTAATTCAATGACATTCTTTTTTTCTAATCTTTATTGGATTTTTTAAAATTAAATTTCAAGTACTATTCCAATCCTGGTTTTCCATCAATAACTCCTCTATCCCATCCTCCCTCCCCCTGCTCCTATGAGGGTGTTCCCTTAACCACCCAACTACTCATTCCCACCTGCCCTCCCTGACATTCCCCTACACTGGGGCATTGAGCCATGGCAGGACCAAGGACTTCTCCTCCCATTGATGCCCAACAAGGCCATCCTGTGCTACATATGCAGATGGAGCCAGGGTCTGTGGATGGTGGTTTAGTCCCTGGAAGCTCTGGTTGGTTGGTAGGTGTTGTTGTTCTTATGAGGTTGCAAACCCTTTCAACAATTCAAATCCTTTCTCTAACTCCTCCATTGGGGACCGCATTCTCAGTTCAAGGGTTGGCTGTGAGCACCTGTCTCTGTCTTTGTCATGCTCTGGCAGAGCCTCTCAGGAGACAGCTTTATCAGGCTCCTGTCAGCATGCACTTGTTGGCATCAGCAATATTGTCTGGATTTGGTGGCTGCATATATGTGGACTGGATCACCAGGACAGGAAGTTTCCAGATGGCCTTTCCTTCAGTCGCTGCTCCAAACTTTGTCTTCGTATCTCCTCCTGTGATTATCTTTGTTACCCCTTCTATGTAGGAGTGAAGCATCCACACTTTGATCATCCTGCTCATGTGGTCTGTGGATTGTATGTTGGGTAATCCAAGCTTTGGGTTAATAGCTACTTATCAGTGAGTGCATACCACGTATATTTTTTGTGTTTGGGTTACCTCACTCAGGATATTTTCTAGTTCCATTCTTAGCTTGAAACATATACCCTTGGTAGCTTGCTTCTGCTCAGCTTACTAAATGCAATATTTCTCAACTATTTGCATTCCTACACCTGACTTAAATGTTTGCAGCATTTCATTTGTCGTACTTTATACTTGCTTAGCCTTGTAAATTGAGGGGCTCATAGCAAGTACATTCATGTGTACAGACTGTTAAAATGGAACCTTTGAAAGAAGAGACACGTTGAGCATGAATTTTCAGTATGTCTACACATTGTCCCAGTTTGATTTCCACCACTCTCATAAGCAACATAACTAAAAGCAGCATTGGGAGTATAGGGCTTATTTAACTTTAATGCTTATATTTTCATGAAAGAAATTTTGGGCAGGAATTCAAGGCAGAAACCTGGAGACAGGGATTAAAACATAGACCAAGGAGAAACATAGCTTCCTGGTTTTATTCTCCATGAACTAACCCTCAGATTGGTTCTTTTATACAATCCAGGACCCTGGTCCTCCCACATCAATCTTTAATTAAGAAAGTTCTCCACAAATTTGCCTACCAGAAATCTGATGGAGCTATTTTTCTCAGTTGAAGTTTCATCTTCAGAAATGACTCTTATTTGTGTAGTGTTGTTAAAAACCTAATGAGTACACATACCATGGTGGATTGAAAAGGTATGACCCTATAGACGCATGTATGTGAATGCTTGACCCATAGGAAGCACTATTAGAAGTTAAAGCCTTGTTGGAGTAGGTGTGGCCTTATTGCAGGAAGCGTGTCACTGTGGAGGTGGGCTTTCAGGTCTCATATGCTCAAGCTCTGCCCAGTGTGGCACATAGTCTTCTGCTTGTGGATTAGGATGTAGAACTCGGCTCCTCCAAAGTATAAAATCTGTGTACTGTGTCTACCTGGAAGCTGATGTGATTTCTTTCATACTAATAATAGGCTAAACCTCAGAAATTATAATCTAGTCCTAGTTTTATGAATTGCAATGCTTACAGTGTCTCGTCTCAACAATGAAAACTTTAAAGACCATGCTATACCAGTTGAGTGTTTGTGTGTGTGTGTGTGTGTGTGTATGTGTGTGTGTGCGTGTGTGTGTTACCAATAAATGTGTCTAAGTGCCATGTGTGCATCTGAACCAGAGGAGGATGACAGGTATTCTGCTCTGATAGCCTTATATACAGGGTATTTTATTAAAAACTTAAGGTGAATCTGTCTGTTAGTCAGCCCTAGTATTTTTCTTATTTCTACCTGCCATAGTAGTATAGTTTACAGGTGTGTGAGACAATGCTTGGCTTTTTACATGATTCTGGCAATATGATCATGGATCCTTATGCCTGTGATACAATTACTCTTACCCACTGACCCATCTTTTCATGCCCTAAAAGTTAAAATCTACAGAAGGCTAATGAGACTTGAGTATATGCTTCATTTTGACCTACTTATACAAGCAGAATATGTAGGAGTGAAGGAAATGGAGAGTTTCTGCAAGATAAAGACTATTTCTGAATGGCAACAAGAAGCATATCATCAAAATACTCTGTTCTATGGACTCGACTAACCTTGCCTGGTCTTAAGTAGCCACATTGCTTCTTTATAGCTGTGATCATTCCATCCCTTAATTATATTGTTATTCTATTGTGGACCCTGATGCTACCTTTAATACTACATTGGCCATTGCTCTGGAATGACTTATATAGTATCTGGTCAAGGAAAATGGCTTTGGATACTAACCATATAATTTCTGACAACTCTTGAATTTCGATTAAGCATACAAGGATGAGAAAAGAAACTAAGGTTTTAATAAAATAAATGGCCTCTAAGGTAAATGCTGATTAAAGTGAATCATGGAAAGAAAGACACAACAATATAAGCTCCTTATTCTGAATACAACAGGAGCCACTGCTTTCTGAAGATTTTCCAAGTGATGTCTAAGTCCTGGACTGTCACTGGGTAACCAATACAGTTTTATCTGCCCTGCTTCTGGTCTAGGTGCTTCCAAAGCAAACTATATCAGAGTATCAAAGTATCTCTTGCAAGGAGATATTAGTACAGAAAAAAAAACCTTGGAATTGACTTAGTGTACATATACTTTGTGTAGCTATATGTATACTTATTGTAAGAAATAAAATTTGTAAGTTGTTAAATATTTAGACATAACAGGTCTTTTTCAAGGGTCTCAGCATGTAAAGTTTATAATGATTCTGCAAAAGAGACATAGAAACTAAGAAAGACTTCTGTACATGACATTAGCTGAGAAGGTTGGATCCCAGAAGATATGGAAAGATGTGCTCTGTCAAATTTAACTAAAGGTCATATTTTAAGAAAACTTGGTGAGCAATCAAAAAAAACTTGTCGAAAGTGTTTCCATGACTGAAGTCACCCTTATTATATGATAACTTATGGACTTGCTCAAAATTATAAAACTTACTTTGTGGTATTTATCAATAATTATTGATACCTTTATTCTAGGATAATTATAAACAAAGCCGAGTGATGGTTTACTGACAGATATCTGCCAAAACATGTTCACATAAGCAGAAGGGAAAAGTTGAATGAATTGAATTACTTGTTACTTTGATTCTTTTAATCAAGGTCATGAATATTTTTGGTCAGTGATCATATTTTATGCAGTTTATGCCTAAATGCTTTTAATAGTTATTATAATGGAACTGACGACCAATATGTAGGGAAGGGAACCTTATTTTGAAGTTAGTTGTAATCCTTATTGTTAAAAGTCCGTTCTGAAAGTAGAATTTCATAAACAATTCATTTTAATTATATAATTTATGTTAATTTGAAAGAATGTTAATTTATACCTATGCACATATCAACACAGTTGTGTATCACACAAAGCATAAAATTTTTATTATCTATTGTATGGTTTTACATTTTTTGTAAAAGATCAAGTGCCCATGGGTGTGTGGGTTTATTTCAAGGTCTTTGATTTGATCTTATTGATGCACCACCTGTTTCCTATATGGATGCCATGCAGGTATTAATTACTATGGCTTTGCAGTGCAGCTTGAGATCAGGGATGTTGACACCTCCAGAAGTTCATTCATTGTTCAGGACTCTTTAGCTATCCTGGATCATTTTGTTTCTCCATATAAATTGAGAAATGTTCTTTCAAGATCTATAAAGAATTGTACTCAATTTTTTATGGGAATTGCATTGAATCTGTAGTCTGCTTGTTGGTAAGATGGCCATTTTCACTATGTTAATCCTACTGATCCATTAGCATGGGAGATCTTTCCAAGTTCAGATGTCTTCCTCAGTTTATTTCATTCAGAGATATGAATTGTCTCTTAAGTGTGTTTTTCATAGTGTAGTTAGAATTATGCCACAGTATTTTATATTATTTCTGGCTACTGTAAAATGTATTGTTTCATAATTTCTTCCTTGGTCTAATTGTCTTTTGTGTAAAGGACAGATATATATTTCTTTTGAGTTAACTTTGTATCCAGCCATTGTGCTAAAGGTATTTATCCACTGTAGGAGTTCTCTGGCAGAATTTTTATTGTCTCCTTTGATATTTTCCTTTCCACTTTGTACCCTGTTGATCCTCTTTAGTTGTTTATTGCCCTATCTAGAACTTGAAGTGCTATTTTGAATAGACAGGGAGATAATGCACACACTTGTCTTGCTGCTGATTTTAGTGGGATTGCTTTAAGTTTCTTTCCACTTAACATTATGTCAGTTACTGGCTTGCTGTACATTGCTCTATGATTAGGTATGTTCCTTGTATCCGTGACCTCTTCAAGAATTTTAAAATGAAGGGGTGTTGGTTTATATTAAAGTCTTTTACAACCTCTGATATGATGGTGCTTTGATTTTTCTTTCAAATTTTTATATGGTAGATTATATTGATGGATTTTCACAAGTTGAACTGTCCTTTCATGCCTGGGATGAAGCCTACTTGAGTATGGTGGGTGATCTTTTTGATATGTTCTTGGGTTCAGTTTGTTAGAACTTTATTGAGTATTTTATGTTGGTAAGGCAAATTGGTCTGAAATTTTTTTTGTTGAGTCTTCCTATAGTTTAGGTATCAAGGTAACTGTGGCCTCATAGAATGCGTTAGGCAGTGTTTTCTCTGTTTCTATTTTGTGGAATAGTTTAAGCAGTATTCGTATTGGCTCTTCTTTAAAGTCTGGTAGAATCTTATGTTAAAATCCTCAGGCTCTGGACTTTCTTTCTTTCTTTTTTGGGGGGGAGGGGGTGGTTGGGAGATTTTAGTGACTATTTCTATTCCCAGAAGTAGTATAGCTGGGTCTTGAATTAAAACTATTCTAACTTTTCTCAGCAACTGTCCAATTGATTTCCAAAGTGGCTGTACAAGTTTGCATTCCCAACAGCAATAGAGGTGTGTTCCCCCTGGTCCACATCCTCACCAGCATGTGCTGTCACTTGAGGTTTGCATCTCACCTATTCTGTCCAATGTAATGGGAGTTGCAGGACTATTTAAATAGTTTACCAGATCTTTAACTAGATCTTTTACCAGATCTATTTAACTTCAGTAAGTGATATCTGTCTATAAGATTATCCACTTTGTTTATGTAAATCAATTTTTTATGAGTACAGGCTTTTGAAAAAATGAAAGCATATTCAAGAAATGGTGCTGGCCTATCCTGAGGTCTGCATGTAGAACAATGCAATGCAAATAGATCCATATTTATCACCCTGCAAAAAATTCATGTCCAAGTGGATCAAAGACCTCAACATAAAACAGGATATTCAAAACTTAATAGTAGGGAAAATGGGGAATAGCCTTGAACTCATTGGTACCGGAAGCAACTTCCTAAAGAAAACACCAATGGCTCATGTTCTAATATAAACAGTTGATAAATGGGACCTCATCTAATTAAGAATGTTCTGTAAAAGGACACTGTCAATAGGACCAGTGGGTAGCCTACAAATTGGCAAAGGTTCTTCACTAACCCTATATCTGACAGAAAGCTAATATCCAAAACATATAAAAAATACTCAAGAAAGTAGGAATGAACAAACCAAATAACCCAATTTAAAAATGAGGTAAGAGTTAAACAGAATTATCAACAAAGCAATCTCCAATGGCTGGAAGGCACTCAAAGAATTGTTCACTGTCCTTAGTTGTCAGAGAAATGCATATCAAAATGACCCCAGGATTCCATCTTACATTTGACAGAATGGGTGAGATGCAAACCTCAAGTGACAGCACATGCTGGCGAGGATGTGGAGCAAGGGGAACACACCTCTACTGCTGTTGGGAGTGCAAACTTGTACAGCCACTTTGGAAATCAATTTGACAGTTCCTGAGAAAAGTTAGAATAGTTTTAATTCAAGACCCAGCTATACTACTTATGGGAATATATCCAAAAGATGTCCCCCTATACCACTAGAACACCTCCTCAACTACGTCTATAATAGCGGTATTCATAATAGCCAGAAACTGGAAACAATTTATATATGTCCTTCAACTGAATAATGAATAAAATTATGTGTTACATGTACACAATGGAATAACGCTGAGCAGTTAAAAACAAAGACACCATGAGCTTTGCAGGCAAATAGATTGAACTTGAGAAGATCATCTTGAGTGAGGGAACCCAGAACCAGAAAGACATGGATGGTATATATTCACTTATAAGTGGACATTAAACAAAAAAGTGAAGGACAACCATGCTATAATCCACAGATCAAAAGAAACTGGGTAATAAACAGGTTCCAAGGGAGGATGAGCAAATCTCATTCAAAAGGAGAAATTACATAGTCACTGGAGGTGGATTGAGAGAGGGAACTTAGTATGACAGGGGAACAGGTAGAAAATGAAGATGGTGATCAGGTGTGGGTGGTGGGGAGGGCTGAAATTGATAATGGAAATCAATCCAGAAGGGCATCTCTGGTGGCCTGGGACCAGCGAGGATACAAGAATCTATCAGGGTGACTCTAGTTGTGATTTCTACCAGAGAGGGATATGGAGACTGAAGTGGCCACCTCTTGTAGCTAGGTAGAACTTCCACAGGAAGGATGGCAACAATAATCCACCCACAAAATCTTCAACCCCAAATTTGACTTATGTAGTGAGTTGGCCTAATTCTTTGTGTATTTTAATGTTGGCCTCCAAGATTTGGAGTCAGTAGTACCCTTTAAGTCCCAGCTCCATAGTTAATTCTGATTGGTGAATAAAGATGCCAGCAGCCAAAAGCTGGAGAGGAAAGAGACAGGTGGGGTTTAATATTCTGAGGTTAGATATCATGAGGAAGAGTAGAGAGAAGAGGAGCTGGCCATGGGATAGAGAAGTAAGGAAAGCACTTTGGGCTCTGGGCCAAGAAAATGTGGTCCATAAGGTTGACAAATTGTAGTTAAGCAGAGCCAAGATAAAACAGAATAAGTAATAATGAGATTATCAATTGGAGGTAGAGTTTAACAACTTGGAGGGTAGGCAGCTATCCAGATATTGTACTGCTTAAGGAATATTGTAATATAAAGGCAGTGTATGTCTTTCATCTGGGATTATAAAGGATCAAAGGTAGAAAGGAACTGCAATGGGATTTTTAAAAAATATTTTTACAACAATTTTGCCTATAAGATGTGCAGGGATAAACATGAAACAGAGACTAAGGGAAACAGTGACCAATGACTGCTTCAACTTGAGACTCATCACATGTGAGAAAGCCAGCCGTGATACTACTAATGATACTCTCTGTGCTTGTAGACAGAAACCTAGCATAACTGTGTCTCATGAGGGGTTTCATCCAGCAGTTGATGAAGGCAGATGCAGAGACACACAGCCAAACATCAGGCAAAGGACAGAGAGTCTTGTGGAAGAGTGGGGGATAGAAGTAAGCAGGCCAGATCAAGGACAACACAAGAAGATCTACAGAGTCCACTCCTCTGGGATCATGTGTATTCACCGACCCTGGACCACCAACCAGGAAACATGTAAGAACTGAACCTAGACATTCTACAGGGGTCTTATTTAAGAAAATGTAATACAAGCTATTAAAAGATAATTTTTTAAAATCTTAGTTTGTAGCAAATGTGCAGCTTGGTCTTCATGTGGATCCCCTAACGAATGGAGCAGAAGCTGTCCTAGGTCTCTGTTCCTTGAAATTGGGTCCACTTCCTCCTACCCAGACCTCTTGGCTGGGACTCAGTGAAAGAGGTTCTTCTGAAACTAGGTGTCCTAGGCTGAGGTCGTATACAAGAAGGGCTCCCCTTCTCTGAGAAGAAGGGGAGAGAGCAATAGAGGGAGCGATTTCTAATGGTGAGTCTGGGAAGAGAGGAGGGAGGAAGAGCTGTGAGTGTGATTTAAAGTGAAGAAAAGACAGTTTTACTAGCTAAAAGTATGCATTTACTTTCCCCAATTTCTTTTAAGCAAATAATAGTAATACTATGTGGGTAGACTCTGTGAGAAAACAAAAACAATAGAATATGTTCAGGAAATATAATAGACTTGTTAGTCAATAATCAGGACAAGTAAAAGTAACAGATAGAAAGGGAGTTGAATCTTTGCTTCTTCACAATTGTGTTCTATTCCTCTTTAAGTAAAGAGGATTCTGGATTGCATGGATGATTAATTAGTGCAGATATTTTTGTCCACCTCTGATATGTAAGTATTCCATTTTGGAAGACAAAATGAGGTCAACTTAACTCCTATGTCTGTGCTCCTACTATAAGAGTAAATGCTAAGGAGAAGATAAGGTGACAGAAAGAGGGAGGAGAGAAAATGACTACTAAGGTCATATTTGGAGAGGGTTCCTCGTGTCAAGTATAATAGTTGGATCCCATATCATATTACCTCAGAAGAGAGCTGACAATATCTGTAATGAAGTCATTAAACATATTTATGCTACCAGTACATAATTACACAAGACAAAATAAATAGGTTATTTAATTTTATTTTTACATGAAATTATTTGTGTGTATATACACATGTGTTTATGCATGTATATACATTAAAAGGCACGTATGTAAAGGCTGCAGAATAAGATTTGTTTCTCTGATGTCTGTGTTCTGGGCACCAAACTTAAGCTGTTAGGCTTGGTATCAATCAAGGAAACATGTACCATCTTATTGCTTGTGGTTATAATTTAATATCAAGGAAAAGTCAAGCTCATCATTGTAACCTGCTGTTGAAAGGATTCCTTAAGTCACATGAAGTATCTCTATTGTTAGAAATTGGATTGAGAGATTGTACTCTTAAGTGAGAGATCAAGCAGAAACATCAGTTTAACTTTAGGTACTCTATCTTCTTATTAAGATTATTGGATCCAGAAGAAAACAGACTACTAAAAAAATAAAACTAAAAAACCATCAGTTTTGCAAGGTGCTGTACAAGGTATCTGCTAATTAAAACCAGTGTGCAAATGAAGCCACAGATATTTTTCAAAGTGATAAGCTTGGCTATTTTTAAATGGTCATTATTATTTAAAGGTGTTAAAGGGGCATGAATAAATTAATAAGAACTTCAAAACATTTACAGGTCAAGCAACTAGTCCTCTGCCTACAGGCCTTTGGATGCACTCTGTGACATCTACTAGGCAAGGTAATCTGTGGCCCTGTTTTAATTAATTGCTGCTTATTGGTGGAATAAACTACAGAGATCTTGTTCAGAATGAAGAGAATATCACATACAGAAAAGATGGAAAAACTATCGGCTCAGGGCAGAGTGACGAGAACCTGCCACCATCCCAGCTTTCACCTGGATCCCAATCAAAGAAATATTCATATGCTATGTTATTTCTTATCAACACAGTTAATTAGTCACAATAAAGTTCACCTTATGAAAATATAGAATCAAAGCTCACCAACTTCCTACCAGTGGTGCTTTCTCTGTGCCTGAGTCTTGATTAATAGCATTTTTATTTCCATTTCACAGGAGTGTTCTTTCCTTACACTGCATGAGCCTCTTGGTTTTGAAAACTTCCTTCAGATTTATTAATGGTTACACTGCTAACCTCTGAAGGGTTTCTTTGTCATTGAGACTGCTGTGTTCCCCTTTACTTAGAATCTCAATACTGAAACTTTAAAAAATTATCATCCTGGAGCTAGAGAGAGGGCTCAGCATTTACCAGCACTGGCTGCTCTAGTGAAGGACTCAGGATTGATTCCTTATATCCACACAGTGGCTACACCCCTCCTTGTCTCCAATGCTCACCTCTGCTATCTGATGGCACCAGCCATACATGTGGTAAATATAAAACATGTACAGGCATACACATATGCAGGCCAAACACCCACACACATAAATGAATGAAATTATAAACATTCCCAATCTTTTGCTATGTTTTCCATTTCAATACCATGTATTGTTCTCTAACATAATCATATAGTTATCTCTCTTTTCTGTGGCATATGTTATCACCCAACAGCATAAATATGCTGAGTTTTTGTATCAAGACTCTACCACACATTCAGATTTACACTATTTGATTGATATCTGAAGGGAATCAAAGACAACCAATTTCTAAGACAGAATTTAAAACTCTTATTCGTTATTTACCCATTCAATTTGGGATTACTCAAGTTATTCTGAAGGAAATTAGAATTGTTGGAACTATAAAAATAGTTAACATCACGAAAACTGGCTTTTTGGTTGTTTGTTGTTGTTTTTGCTGTTTTTGGGTTTTGTTTGTTTTTTATAAAAAGTTTATTGTTTCATGTTTTAGTTTAAACTCTCCAAATCGTTTTGGCTCTTAGAAATAAAGAATGTCTAAAGAAACTATTGGCATTTCACATTTTTAAAGGAATTTATACTCTGCATTTGTTTTTTTTTTACTTATTTTTATATATTTTATGTATAATATAGAATATGTATTATATGTCTAACATGTATACAATGAGTATATGCATGTTCAAATACAGCAAATGTCCATTTAAAAACAGACAATGTAGATTTGGCCAATTAACATTAGTTAAACAGGTATTTCTTATTTCTGTCTTCTTCAAATATCTGCTTATTCATTAAAAACTGGGATGGTGGTTGGGATTATTCAACATTCCTTAGGTCCGCATGAGTGTCTCTCCTAGACGAAGCAATGCCAAACTCCATGGATGATGAATAGCACAATGTCTAGGAGTTTCATATTCTCATAGTAATTTTGTTTCGAGAAGCCCTGGCATAGGAACTCTATCTAAATATGTATAATTAACAACCATCCTCTCTAAATGTCTGCAAGTAAAGTGCAAATAAAGTTAAGTTTGTCACCCTGGTCTCTTTCTAGCTTCTGCCATTGTCATCTATTTAGAGTTCTGTGCATACAACGGAACTGTGCTCCATTTCTCAGTACTTGTACTTTGTGGAAGTGACTCATTGCCTTGAGTGTTCATCTATTAGGATGCTCAGCTGATAATGGAAACAAACAAGTTGTTGCTAAATCAAAATTGATAGTTGAGTAATGGAATTTTACTTACTAGTAATAAGAAGGAAGAGAAAAAGTCCTGACACCAAAAAAAAAGCTTGTAATAAACATTGTTGAAGAGTAGCAGTGCCCCTGCCTCAGCACTTTGTTTTGTTAAGTTAATGCCTGCAGGTTTGGCCTATGCCTCTTCATCTGCAGTCTAGCCTTGCTCAGTGAGTCTCTAGTTTCCTGGGCTACGTCCTTTTCTGATCTAGTACTTACTACAGGAGCTTTTCAGACAAATTGAGTATGAGAGCTTAAAGAGTTTTTAATATAATATAAGCAAATTTTTTAAAAGCATTTATTATTGAGGAGAAATCTTTTTAATGTTCTTTGGTCAGACTGACTGTCTGCAGTGATTGGCTTTGATGAAAAAGAAGACCCTTGCTGGCTCCTATCCTCAGCAGGGAAGGGATGCTAGCAATTACATTATCTTGCTTAGATCTCAAACAAACAAGCTAATAGCTTCTAATTTGGCTAACTGGTTGTCCTTTGATTCCAGGGCATTAAAGGCATCAGACAATGAAAAAAGGATTGGCTTGAAATTTTTCCATTTATATCTCAATAATGCTTGTGAATGAATTGAATTCAATTTATTTCTTTACATACTTCTTATTTCTTTGTATGTTTAAGTTTACCCAAAAAAGTAAATTATATTCCTAGTCCTCTCTGGCCTTTAACAGTCATTTCATCCCTTATTATGCAATGAACACTGAAATTTAGGTGGAGGAATGTTGTTGTAGATGGATCAATTTGGGCTAAGAAATCTATGACCTCTTGCTGTCTGCTTCTTTATTAATTGTAGTTTTGTGTGGTAATCTCTTTCTCTCTCTTATTAAGAGTTTTTTTTTTTCACAAGACATGCGAAAAAAATGAGGGCGGCTGCACCTAAAACATTTCACCAAAATGGCTAAATATACAAGACGTATATTATGAAAAAATATTCTTACATTCCCAATTGGTTGTCCAGTACCATTGTATGCAGCCCTGAAAGCTAAATGTAAACAGTGATATAAGTGACAGTAGCGCATGAACTGAGCAAGATATATATATATATATATATATATATATATATATATATGTGTGTGTGTGTGTGTGTGTGTGTGTGTGTGTGTGTGTGTATCATTAAAAAATAAGGATGATGAATTTAGAGAAAACCAAGGGATACATGACAACCAATAGAAGAAGACAGAAGGGAAAATGATGTAATTATAAAACAAAACAAATTTTTCTAAAATAAATTATTTTCTATATTATGTGGATAAACTTTTCATTTCCTCAGGGAATGTCACTGCTTTTCATCTACTGAAGACTTAAATAAATTTTGAATACCAAGCCCAGTAAGAAGGAACTAGTGAGTCATTCCATGACTTTGCCTTGCTAATTTATTAGCTTAACAATACTCCAAACCTTCAGTCCTACCCTTGTGTTTGGTAATAGTTCATTCTGGTTTTTAATGATAAGCTAAAGACAGGTTGACTGAGATATCACTAAATATTTCTGCTGGAAGGATGACTAACAGGTGCTGGTATGCTGCAGACTCAGAACAAAAACAGTCCCAGGAAAGTAGAGGACACCTGTGGCCAGCCCTCATCCAAGAACAAAAGCTCTTAACTAGTTCTGAACTGACTGACATAGCAAGGACAACTGCTGAAAAGAACTTCTCTTTGGAGTTTCTTTTATATTTTTTTTTATTAACTTGAGTATTTCTTATATACATTTCAAGTGTTATTCCCTTTCCCGGTATCCGGGCAAACATCCCCCTCCCCCCTCCCCTTCCTTATGGGTGTTCCCCTCCCAACCCTCCCCCCATTGCCGCCCTCCCCCCACCAGTCTAGTTCACTGGGGGTTCAGTCTTAGCAGGACTCAGGGCTTCCCCTTCCACTGGTGCTCTTACTAGGATATGCATTGCTACCTATGAGGTCAGAGTCCAGGGTCAGTCCATGTATAGTCTTTGGGTATTGGCTTAGTCCCTGGAAGCTCTGGTTGGTTGGCATTGTTGTACATATGGAGTCTCGAGCCCCTTCAAGCTCTTCCAGTTCTTTCTCTGATTCCTTCAACGGGGGTCCTATTCTCAGTTCAGTGGTTTGCTGCTGGCATTCGCCTCTGTATTTGCTGTATTCTGGCTGTGTCTCTTAGGAGCGATCTACATCCGGCTCCTGTCAGTCTGCACTTCTTTGCTTCATCCATCTTGTCTAATTGGGTGGCTATATATGTATGGGCCACATGTGGGGCAGACTATGAATGGGTCTTCCTTCAGTCTCTGTTTTAATCTTTGCCTCTCTCTTCCCTGCCAAGGGTATTCTTGTTCCCCTTTTAAAGGAGTGAAGCATTCACATTTTGATCATCCGTCTTGAGTTTCATTTGCTCTAGGCTTCTAGGGTAATTCAAGCATTTGGGCTAATAGCCACTTATCAATGAGTGCATACCATGTATGTCTTTCTGTGATTGGGTTAGCTCACTCAGGATGATGTTTTCCAGTTCCAACCATTTGCCTACGAATTTCATAAACTCGTTGTTTTTGATAGCTGAGTAATATTCCATTGTGTATATGTACCACATTTTCTGTATCCATTCCTCTGTTGAAGGGCATCTGGGTTCTTTCCAGCTTCTGGCTATTATAAATAAGGCTGCAATGAACATAGTGGAGCACGTGTCTTTTTTATATGTTGGGGCATCTTTTGGGTATATGCCCAAGAGAGGTATAGCTGGATCCTCAGGCAGTTCAATGTCCAATTTTCTGAGGAACCTCCAGACTGATTTCCAGAATGGTTGTACCAGTTTGCAATCCCACCAACAATGGAGGAGTGTTCCTCTTCCTCCACATCCTCGCCAGCATCTGTTGTCCCCTGAGTTTTTGATCTTAGCCATTCTCAGTGGTGTGAGGTGAAATCTCAGGGTTGTTTTGATTTGCATTTCCCTTATGACTAAAGATGTTGAACATTTCTTTAGGTGTTTCTCAGCCATTCGGCATTCCTCAGCTGTGAATTCTTTGTTTAGCTCTGAACCCCATTTTTTAATAGGGTTATTTGTTTCCCTGCGGTCTAACTTCTTGAGTTCTTTGTATATTTTGGATATAAGGCCTCTATCTGTTGTAGGATTGGTAAAGATCTTTTCCCAATCTGTTGGTTGCCGTTTTGTCCTAACCACCGTGTCCTTTGCCTTACAGAAGCTTTGTAGTTTTATGAGATCCCATTTGTCGATACTTGATCTTAGAGCGTAAGCCATTGGTGTTTTGTTTAGGAAATTTTTTCCAGTGCCCATGTGTTCCAGATGCTTCCCTAGTTTTTCTTCTATTAGTTTGAGTGTGTCTGGTTTGATGTGGAGGTCCTTGATCCACTTGGACTTAAGCTTTGTACAGGGTGATAAACATGGATCGATCTGCATTCTTCTACAAGTCTAAGAAACTCTTTGGAGTTTCTTAGAAACCTGTGAAAAGGATGCAACTGGAAAGGAAGAAGTCAAAATATCACTATTTGGAAATGATCTGATAGCATACTTAAGTGACTCCAAAAATTCTACCAGAGAACTCCTAAACCTGATAAACAGTTTCAGCAAAGTGGCTGGATACAAAATTAACTCAAACAGATCAGTAGACTTCCTCTACTCAAAGGATAAACAGGCTAAGAAAGAAATTAGGGAAACAACACCCTTAACAGTAATCACAAATAATATAAAATACCTCCGTGTGACTCTAACCAAGCAAGTGAAAGTTCTGTATGAAATGAACTTCAAGTCTCTGAAAAAAGAAATCAAAGAAGACCTCAGAAGGTGGAAAGATCTCAATGCTTATAGATTAGCAGGAATAAATAGTAACAATGGCCATGTTGCTGAAAGCAGTCTACAGATTCAATGCAATCCCCATCAAAATACCAACTCAATTCATAAGAATTGAAGAGTTAGAAAGAGCAATTTGCAAATTCATTTGAAATAACAAAAATCTCAGGATAGTGAAAACTATTCTCAACAATAAAAGAACTTCTGGGTGAATCAACATCCCTGAACTCAAGCTAATATTACAGAGCAATCATGATTAAAGACATCATGGTATTGGTACAGAGACAGATAGGTAGATCATTGTGAATATGCAAATATGAACCCACACACCTATGGTCACTTGATCTTTGACAAATGAGCTAAAACTATCCAATGGAAAAAAGACAATATTTTCAACAAATGGTGCTGGTTCAACTGGAGGTCAGCATGTAGAAGAATGCAAATTGACCCATTCATTTTCCCATGTACAAAGCTCAAGTCCAAGTGGACCAAAGACGTCCACATAAAACCAGGCACACTGAAAATAATAGAAGAAAAAGTATGGAAGAGTCTCTATCACAGGGTCACAGGGGAAATTTTCCTGAAGAGAACACCAATGGTTTATGCTCTAAGATCAAGAATTGACAAATAGGTCCTCATTAAATTGCAAACCTTCTGTAGGGCAAAGGACACTGGCAATAAGACAAAATGGCAACCAATAGATTGGGAAAAGGCCTTTACCAATCTTACATCTGATAGAGGGCAAATATCTAATATATATAAAGAACTCAAGAAGTTAGACTCCAGAGAATCAAATAATCCTATTAAAAATGGGGTACACAGCTAAACAAAGAATTTTCAACTGAGGAATAGTGAATGGCTGAGAAGCATGTAGACAAATGTTCAACATCCTTAGTCATCAGGAAAATGCAAATCAAAACAACCCTGAAATTCCAACTCACACCAGTCAGAATGGCTAAGAATAAAAACTCAGGTGACAACAGATGCTGGCAAGGATATGGAGAAAGAGGAACATTCCTCCACTGTTGGTGAGACTGCAAGCTGGTACAACCACTCTGGAAATCAGTTCCTCAGAAAATTGGACATGGTACTACCCTAGGACTCAGCTATACTACCTACTACTGGCAATACACCCAAAAGATGTTCCAACACATAACAAGAACACATGCTCCACTATGTTCATAGCAGCCTTATTTATAATAGCCAGAAGCTGGAAAGAACCCAGATGTCCTTCAACAGAGGTGTGGATACAGAAAATGTGGCACATTTACATAATTGAGTAATTAGCTATTATAAACAATGACTTTATGAAATTCTTAGGCAAATGAGATGGAACTAGAAAATATCATTCTGAGTGAAGTAACCCCATCACAAATGTACACACATGTTATGCACTCATCGATAAATGGATATTAGCCAAAAAGCTTGGAATACCTAAGAAAAAATTCACAGGTAATGTGAAGTTCAAGAAGAAGGAAGACAAAAATATGGGTGCTTCATTCCTTCTAAAAGAGAGAACAAAATATTCACGGGAGGAAATATAGAGACAAAGAGTGGAGCAGGGAAGAAATGGTCATCCAGAGACTGCCCTACCTGCGATCTATCCCATGTGCAGCCACCAAGCCCAGACACTATTGTTGATGCCAGGAAGTGCTTGATGACCGGAGCCTGATGTCTCCTGAGAGGTTCTGCCAGAGCCTTACTGACACAGATGAGGATACTTGCAGCTAACCATCATACTTAGCACAGGGACCCCAATGGAGGAGTTACAGAAAAGTCTGAAGGAGCTCAAGCGATTTGCAACAACACTGGAAAACAAAACAAAACAGAACAAAACAAAACAGTTTCAATTAACCAGATCCCACCAGAGCTCCCAGGAACTAAACAACCAAACAATGAGTGTATGTGGAGGAACCCATGATTCCAGCCACATACGTAGTAGAGGATAGCATTGTCCAGCATCAGTGGGAGGTAAATCCTTTGGTCCTGTGAAGGCTCATTTCCCAATCTGGAAGAATGCCAGGGATTGGTGTGGGAGTGGATGGGTGATAGTGGGAGCTTCCTCGTGGAGGAAGGGAGAGCAAGGAGATGGTATGGAGGGGGTGAAGAGGGATAACATTTGAAATATACATATTTTTTAATTAAAAAAATAAAAAAGAAACCTGTTTTTAACCTCTAATTAGGGGCACATTTTCTAATGAGAAACATTTTCTTTGTATTACTAGCCTTTATTTTTGGATTAAAATGCAGATTTTGAATGTAATTTGAAAAGCAAAACCACATTTCTGCACATCTAAAGCCATTTACCACTCATATTTAGCCTTACTACTGTATTTACTAGGCCAAAATAATGAGAATTGTAAAATTCAGAACAAAATTTTCTAAATATCACAATGTTGTGACTGTTGACCTGAGTCCAGCAACTAGGCTTCTTATATTTGCTTTGTTTGAAAATTAAGGTATATGACCACATAAAGGACTATCGTTTCAATGTTCCCTTGACTACTCTACAGTATTGAATTATTGGAGGAAAGGAAGGAAGGAAGAAAAGAAGGAAGGAAGTAGTCAAGGAAGGAAGAAAGAAAGAAAGGAAGAAAGAAAGAAAGAAAGAAAGGAAGAAAGAAAGAAAGAAAGAGAGGAAAATTTAGAGATCATTGATTGTAAGGTTCAGGAAACCAGATACCTGCTACAAATTAGGGTCTGTTAAACATTAGAGGGAGCTATTCCAGTGAAG
Organism: Rattus norvegicus; assembly: GCF_021556685.1. NCBI lineage: Eukaryota > Metazoa > Chordata > Mammalia > Rodentia > Muridae > Rattus > Rattus norvegicus. Next base: position 15,409,788 of record NC_141541.1, on the reverse strand, counting down.
TCACAATGCTAGGGTCACTTAAACATAACCCAAATAATGATAACAAGAGAAGATGTGTCAATAGGGGTGAGAGATTTCCACAAGTTCCCACCCCTTGTGGAAAGGCTACATGAAACAAATGAATAAGTTTTCTCCATGGATGAAATTCCTTATAGATTATCCAAACACATTGACCAACCCTAAACATATATGCATTTAAGAAGAAATAAATTTCCTCAGTAGGCAATATTTATAAGTTATATATAAAATATTTGTAACAATAATAATTAAAGAAAAATTAGATCATGAATTTAAGAATCACAGAAGCATGGGAGAAATGGAAGGAGGAAAGAATATGGTGAAAAATTATGTGAACTTGGGGTTCCTGTGTGAAATTCTCAAAAACTAAATAAATAAATAAAATAAAGTGAAACACCAGCAACTGAAACTCCACCCACCTATTCACCCACACAATAACAACATCAACAACAACAGCAACAAAAGCAACAACAACAAGAACAACACCAACAACTTTAAGGACAACATCCGGGAAGTTTAAGTTAGTTGTACCCTTGATGACAGGGATTTATTAAGAGAAAAATAGAAGAGTGTTCGGCTGAGATGAGTAGCCACAGACTGATCATGTACTCACGATTAGTAAAAAAATGTTCCAATGCTAAGACTCAAAGCGAATTTGAACAAGATGAGGATTTGAAGGGATGCATCACTAGTGAAATAAGGCTGACTGCCAAAATCATTAACTTCATTCCTGAGGGAGTGAAGGGTTATTATTCACCACAGATTTAAACACCTTAATTCTATAACTTTAATTCATCTAGCTGCTGTCATAGAGAAAAAATTTAATTGGATGTCAGGAAAATTTTTACTTCTGCATAATACTAAAAGTTGGTATTCATTGTGGTTATCTTAAGAGATTTTTCACCAAAGACCAACATTTAAGGACAGCTTTTTACATGAAAGACAGCAGTTATAGGTGGCGTTTATTTCTCAAAGATACATGGAGAAAATTGAAAATAAATCCCGTAAAGAAAAGTCTGTGAGCCACAGCCTCTTGAGTTGCAGAAATGAAATTTATGCATAGGCTAAAGTCTGTGTTAAGTACATTTAGACACATAAATATGGATAAAGAATTAATGACATTGTACCCAACAATATTGACAAATGAGTTATTTTGTTTTATGTGTAATATTCTCTGATTTTTCCTGTATACCAGACATCAGATCATGAATTACTACTTCCTACTAGGTATTATATTAGGGTACAGATACTTAAATCTCAAAGATTCCAGCAAAACAGTAAAGTTCTTCTTTTATATTATGTTAAGAATCATTCAAAAATATTCTCTTAGCACTCATATACATCTATATATTAATGCATATTAAAGTGTATATATTATATGAAATTTACATGAATGAAGGTTATTGATATTGTATTAGTAATAATTATCTCTTAACATGTATATAAACCAATCAGGATATTTAGTCTGGTTCAGCCCAGACACGTCACTCATTTGAAAGTTTATTAACAAATGCATTTAGCAATATTTAACATTGATTTTGACTTTTAGATCTTAATTTGTTGTAGAATATCTGTTCAGGCACTTTTAAGATATATTAACTTCTGTTTGGCTCTCAGGCTTTGTGTCTGTTCCTATCAGTTGCTGGCTGAGACCTCTCTGATAACAATTGTAATTAGCTCCAATCTACAAATACAGCAGAGTATCGTTAGAGATCATTTCACTGCCCTTTTCCCAGGGATGTTTGGTTCTCTCCTAGGTCTTTGGGCTATCAGGCTTCTGGGTTCTGAGCATCCAAGCAGTGTCAGGCATGGGTTCCCTCTTGGGCCATGAATATCAAGTGGGACCAATTACTGGTTGGCCAATCCTCCAAGTTCAGTACCATCTTTACCAGAGCTCAGTTTTGCAGGCAGATTCAATTGTAAGTCAAAGGTTTTGTGCCTGGGTTGGTGTCCCAGTATCCCTACAGGAAGCCAGGCCTGGTTCCAGAAATTGTCCGAGTCAAACTAAGAATCCTCCATCACTAGGAGTCTTTGCTAGGATTACCGTTATATATTACAGGGAGTATCCATTGCACAAGGTTTCTGCCTTTCCCCCCAAATTCCATCCCCACCAATTTCAGTCATCAGTCCTAGTAGTCACTCCCTTCATCCTCACCACCTTCCCCCAAACGAACCACAAAATCTATTCTAATTTTCCTACTCAGAGAGATCCATGATTTTCCCTTGAGTGTTCCTTGTCACTTAGCATATCTGGGTCTGTGGATTGTAACATGATTATCCTTTCCTCTACAGGAGCCCAAGGAATCCCATGGAAGAGTAGAGAAAGTATAGTGGGAACCAGAGCATATCAAGAACAACACAAGAACAGGGCCCACAGAATCAAGTAAGCAGGGTTTATACAGGTTCACAGACTGAAGCAACAATCAGGGAGCCTGTCTGGTTTAGACATAGGTCACCTTCATATATGTTATATTTATGTAGCTAGGTCTTGTAAGACTCCTCACAGTAGAAGAAGGGCCTATCTCAGAGTCTTTGGTCTGCTTTTGATACCCTTTTCCTCCTATTAGGTTGCTTCACTCAGCCTTGTTATGAAAGTATGTGTCTAGTTTTATTGTAAATTGTTATGCATTGTTTGGTTGATATCCCTGAGAATCTTGTTCTTTTCTGAAGAAAACCAGAGGAGGAAAGGATCTTGAAGAAAGAAGAGATATAGGGGAAGAATGGGAGGAGAGTACAAAGGGGAAATCATGGTCAGGATATAATATATGAGAGAGGAATTTTAAAAATATATTAGCATCTACTGTATCCTCTAATTTATTTGAATTTTATTATATCATAACACTGAATAAAGTGTTTATATAGAAATTAATAGCATAAAGATATACTACTCATGGGGCTTAGTGAAATTTTGAATTTTTTCCTTCCCTACCTGTGAGACAGAAATATAAGGAACTACTCTTATATTGAAAGCACAACTCAATCTGTTTGTTTGTATTCAGTTCCTCTCTCCCACCTTCTCTGTCTTCCAATTCCATCTTCTCTCTGTTTCATCCCTATTCTCCTTCAATGTATTATGTAAATGTAAATAAACATACATTCTATACTTAAGTGTTTTGGAAACTTTCATTTTTATTGCTTATTTTATTTATTTATATTTCAAACCTTTCTCAGTTTCTCCTCTGCAAATTCCCCATACTATTCCCTCTCTCCTTTTCCTCTATGAGGATTATCTCCCTAACCCTATCCCTGCCTCATCCTCTAGTGCCCCCTTACACTGGGCTATCAAACCTCTACAGGACCAAGTGACTCCTCTTCCAGTGATGCCAAATAAGGCTATCCTCTGCAACACATGTATACTCCATATATACTCTGTGGTTGGTGGTTTAGTCCCCAGGAGCTCAGGGTGATCAAGTTAGTTGATATTGCTGTTCTTCATATGAAGTTGCAATCTTCTTCAGCTCCTTCAGTCCTTCTCCTAAGTCTTCCATTACAGTCCCTGGGCTCAGTCTGATGGTTGGCTGTGAGACTTTGCATCTGTATTGGTCAAGTGCTGGCAGATCCTCTCAGTGGACAGCTATACCAGGCACCTGTCAGCAAGCACTTCTTGGCATCAGCAATAGTGTCAGGATTTGGTTCCTGCAAATGGAATGGATTTCTAGATTGAGCAATTTCTGGGTAGCCTTTCCTTCATTCTCTGCTCCATTATTTTGTCTCTGCATTTTTTAATACAGGAACAATTCTGTGTTAACTTTCTTTTGCAATGGGTAGATGGAACATTCCCTCAGGTATGGGCCATGCCTATCTACTTGAAATGGTCCCTACAGGTTCTATACCCTCATTTTTGGATATTTGGGCTAATCCTTGTTGGGTCCTGGGAACGTTGAACATATCTGCCTAGTGGAAATTTTGCTGAACAGAGAACACCAATGACTCAGGCTCTGAGATCAACTATTGACAAATGGGACCTTATAAAATTGAAAAGCTTCTGTAATGTAAAGGACATTGTCACCATGACAAAATAGCAATGTACAGATTGGGACTAGATCTTTACCAATCCTACATTTGACGGAGGAGTAATATTCAATATATACAAAGAACTTAATTTAGATTCCAGAGAATCAAATAATGCCCCCCTCCCAAAAAGAAAATAATGTGGTACAGAGCTAAATGAAGAAATCTTAACTGAGGAATCTCAAATGGTTGAGAAGTACCTAAAGAAATGTTCAACATTCTTAGTCATTAGGAAAATGCAAACCAAAAACAACCCTGAGATTCCATCTCACAGCACTCAGAATGGCAAAGATCAAAGACTCAGGTAACAGTAGATGCTGGAAAAGATGTTCAGCAACTAACACTCCTCCATTGTTGGTGGGACTGAAAGCTGGTACAACCATTCTGAAAATCAATCTGATGGTTTCTTAGATAATTGGAAATAGTTTTACCTGAAGTCCCAAATATACCACTCTGGGGCATATATTCAAAGCATGCACCAACATATAACAAAGACACATGCTCCACTATGTTCACAGCAGCTTATTTATAACAGCCAGAAACTGGAAACAACATAGATTTCCCTCAACAGAAGAAAGGATATAGAAAACTACTATATTGCACAATGGAATATTACTCAGCTATTAAATACAATGACTTCATGAAATTCACAGAAAATGGATGGAATTAAAAAGTATCATCATGAGTGAGGTAACCCAGTCTCTCTCTCTCTCTCTCTCTCTCTCTCTCTCTCTCTCTCTCTCTCTCACACACACACACACACACACACACACACACACACACACACACACACACATACACACACACACACACAGTATGTACTTATTGATAAGTGGATATTATACAAAAAGCTCAGAATACCCATTACCCATGATACAACTCACAGACCATGTGAAGGTCAAGGAGAAAGAAGACCAAAGAATAGATGCTTTAATCCTACTTAGAAGGGGGAACAAAATAACCTGGGAGATAGAGGAAGGGAAGGATCTAGAAGGGAGAGAGGAAAGGGAAGAAAAAGAGGACAGGACCTGGCATGTGAAGAGACAGAAGAAAACAATAGTGGGTCAGGAAATTGAACAGGAACAAGTAGCAGTGAGAGATGGAGAACTAGGGATAGACATTAGAAAGTCCAGATGCCAGGGAAGCAAGGGGTTTTGGAGAGTTTCTAATATGTGATGGGATAGTTTAAAATTTTTCACAGAAGTACAGTATTTACATCCTTACCACCTTCCCTCTTCCACTTCCACATCCTACAATGTTATCCTCTCAAATTCACGTCCCTTCAATAAATATATTGTAATACACATAGCGCGCGTGCGCACACACACACACACACACACACACACACACACACACACACACACACACAGCACAGTGAAGTTCATTTACTCTTGTTCACATATGAACATGTATTATAACTGATGACTTGGGACTTGATAATCTATTCAAATTTTTTTCCTGAGAAAAGCTCATTCCCTTTCTTGCAGCAGCCACTGTTTGTGTATTGGTCCTTAGGAATTCCCAAATATTTTTGTTCATATATGAAGATTAGCTGCAGAACTAAATATAAAGAAGACAAAAAATTTAATGTCTTTGGAATGCAAAGAGTTGTGCTTCTTCAACACACAAAGAATTGTCACAAGCCTTTGCCATGATGTACCAGCCTTCTGGCAACTAAGGTAAGACATTCTAGCTTTCTTATCCATATCCATATTTTTCATGGAAAAAAAATACATGTATCTCTACTTTGCCCTCAGCATCAAAGTATCTGCTCTTCTTTCCCTCTGTTCTCTCATCATCAAAAGTGCCTATTACATACAGAAGTGGAGTATATTGTATAGCAAGATTAGTCATTTTAGCAGATCTACAATAATGTAATATGTTCTCTGAAGGAAGTTGAATATGTTTTAAAATAAACTCTGGAAAGGAATCCTTAAGTTGAAGAAGATGAGCCCAGGGTCACTAGGCTCTTCTTTTGCTAGAACTTTGAGTAAGATAATCTGGTTTAGTCTGTTTTCTTTTCATTGTTAGTGAATACCAAGCAGTGTAGTTGCTGTCATGCATCCATGACACAATTTAAGAAGAAAGGAACCCCCCTAGGAGAAGAAACTCAGAATATTTGCACAGGTGCTCCACAAGAGGGACAAAAACTTCAGAGCTAGAGTCAGAATGTGGGGTGGTGATGTCTCTACTACACTTGATCGAGTTATCATTCTGCCTTTCCCACACTTAACATTTACTTTTCTAAATGAACCATAACACCAAAATAATCCCATGGAATGAAATGCATTTAAGTGTTTGCTTTGTAACTCAGTAGAAACTACAGGAGTTGGATAATTACTTCTTATATTAGCAGTCTTTTTTATTCAGCTTTATGATAAACAGTCTCAAATACTATGTTCTCTGTAAATTATCTAATCTTTACAAGAATAATTAGGTATATAAAGATTGAACAAAGTATAGAGTGACTCAAACTACAAAATTGAGTTTGAATTTATAACCTTGAGTTAGGTGAAATTTTCATAGAAGCTTTTTATTTTTTTATTTCTATTGAAAATAGATTATGCCCAGACCTTATCTGATCCCACAGCACTCTGTGCCCAAATCCTTAGGGTAGAGAGCTGGATGCTCTGAAGTGCAGAAAAATCCTGAGACCTCAGAGGAGACCACCACTTCTGCTCAAGAGATACCTACCTAGAGCCTTCCGGACACAGGAAACTAGATGGAGTCAGGGACAGGATCTTTCCAGATTCTGCCTGCAACCAGCACTTAAAGTTATTTTCCAGGAGCGCTGACACACCTGAGAGCAGAGGTAAGACCACCACTTCTACTCCGAGGGACCCCAGGACAATCAGGACACAGGAATCCAGGAGCAGTCTGAGACTGGAACTTTCAGGGTTGTGCCTGTGCCCAGGCCTGTCTCAGTCCCACAACTCTCTGTACCCAAATCCTGTGGGGGTGAGAGCTGGACTCTCAGAAGTGCGGACAATCCCGTGATGTCTGGGGAGACCACCACTTCTGCTCACATCCCTAAGATGGACCCGACAAGAGCCCTCTGGTTACAGGAACTTGAAGCAGTCAGGGAGAGGATCTTCTGGTCTTTGCCTGCAGCCAGAGCTGAAAGTCAGTCACCAAGAAAACTGACATACCTGAGATCAGAGGTAAGACCATCACTTCTGCCTTGAGGGACCTGCCTGGAGCCCTCAGGACATAGGAACACAGGAGCAGTCTGGGACAGAATCCTACAGGTTTCTGCCCGTGCCCAGAGCTGACCTGGTCCCACAGCTTTCTGAAGCCAGATCCCAATGGGAAAAAAACAGTCTCCAGGAGTGCTGACACAGGCTTACAGGAGGGACAAGCCACTGTCCAGCTAACACCAGAATCAACCAGATGGCTAGAGCAAACACAGGAACCTAAGCAACAGAAAACATCATCTGAGCACAATTCTCCCACCAAAGCAAACACTGGATATCCTAACACACTGGAAAAGCAAGACTTGGATATAACATCACATCTCATCATGATGATAGAGGACTTTAAGAAGGACATAAGTAACTCCCTTAAGGAAATACAGGACAACACAGGTAAACAGTAGAAGAACTTAGAGAGGAAACACAAAAATCCCTTAAAGAATTACAGGAAAACATAAACAAACAGGTGAAGGAATTGAACAAAACCATCCAGGATCTAAAATTAGAAACATAAACAATAAAGAAATCACAAAGGGAGACAACCGTGGAGATAGAAAATCTAGGAAAGAGATCAGGAGTCATAGACACAAGCATCACCAACAGAATTCAAGATATAGAACAGAAAATCTCAAGGGCAGAAGATACCATAGAAAACAATGACAACCATAAAAGAAAATTTAAAATGCAAAAAGCTCCTAAACCAAAACATCCAGGAAATCCAGAAAAAAATGAGAAGATCAAACCCAATGATAACAGGTTTAGAAGGGAGTGAAGCCAGAAGCTGGAAAAAACCCAGATGTCTTTCAACAGAGGAATGAATTCAAAAAATGTGGTACATCTACACAATGGAATATTACTCAGCTATCAAAAACAATGACTTCCTCATGAAATTCATAGACAAATGAAATTCATAGAACTAGAAAATATCATCCTCAGTGAGGTAACCCAATCACAGAAAAACACACTTGGTATGCACTCATTGATAAGTAGATATTAGCCCAAAAGCTCGAATTACCCAAGACACTTCACTGCTTTCATTGTGTCCCATAAGTTTGGGTATGTTGTGCCTTTATTGATGTCTTTTTTTCTTGGTAATTGTTCCACTTTCATTCTGTTGTGATATAATATCTTGACAAAAACAACGTAAAGGAATGATGTGGTTTTTTCAGCTTATAACTCTAGGGTATATTCCATCAACTGAAAGGAAGAAAGTATCAAGGCAGGAAATAGAATACCTATTCTGGACCCATCTACAGTCAATAATAAAGAAAATAAATGCATTCCTTTTTGCTTGCACCTAGCTTTCTCCTTATATTTCTTTCCATCATTTAATCATTCATGGGAAACGTGTAACCTACAATGGGCTAGATATTCCTTCATTAAATAAGAAACATTACAATTCCCTAAGGATATGTCCACTGCCCAACTTCATATAATAATTCATTATTAAGACTCTATGTCCAGTACTCCTGAGTGTGTCAAGTTAATAATTACCTCTCATCAGCACAGTAACTTTCTCTTGTCTCATGATCATTTCTATGATTTTATGTTCTAGAAGGACAAAAGCTGGAAGGGTCCCTTTCTATTCTAGGTCTTTCTTGGGGATGTAGAAAACATCTATTCTTCTTTCTATAGTTCCAAAACTCTTCCTTATGCTGACATGAGCATTGTGAGATTGTCCCAGATGTAGAGGTAAAAATGCAAGTTTCTGAAAGAAATATCAAATGGAAGCTCAGTGTTAGCATGGATTCATTTGCTACTTGCATCTGGCTCTAATTCAAGGCAAAAATCCCTGTTATCTCCAATGAGAAAGGACATGTCTGCCTATTAGTTTTCTTTCCTTTTTGTTCCTCCAAAATGTTAAACCAATGTGAATTCATTAGATTAATTAATTAACTGATTTCTCCAATGTATAATTTCAGTTAAAGGGAATATAAATCACATAATACCACCCAAGGTGTCTGAAAAACTGTCCCCTGGTACTTCTGTTGCTCAGATTGTTTCTCCACCCATGGAATCAGAAAGATTCTAGTGACCAGAAAAAAAAAACTGACACTTTACTGCCTGACATATTCAGAGATCACTTACTTCTTTTTATTTACTGACAAGTATATCTTAAAATAGTGCCTGGGATATATCAGTAACTAGAAATTATTTGTGAACCTAAATTATTGGTGAGTCCTTAATTTATAAGAAAAGTAAACCCAATTTCACAGTGAAATCTGGATTAGGAGGGAAAAGTCATTTTCCCAACAAGAACATGATAAACGTCATGAAAGATAGTGGTCTCTAAAATAAACTGTGAATATTCTAATATAATTGATACAATCATCTATAGGAAAGTATAATTTTGTCAATTAATGAACCCTAAGTAGCTGGAGTGACTATGTGTGCTAAATTCAATCTTACCACCATCACAGTTGCCTGTATCGTTCAAGAAATACATCAGAAATCCTGAGCTACCAAAAGGCTCTTGTTTACTTTATCTACTTTTTGTGTATGTTGTACAGCTCAGATACACTCAGACATTTTTTTGCTTAATATTCTAACTCACATGTTCTTTGGATCCTGAGGTAAAAGGCTGAAATAGAGGAACTGTGCTCTTCTAAACTTAAGAATAACAGAGCAGAGCCATTGCTTGTGGTCCACAAGAGTACACTAAAAATGTACTTTGCATAAAGGAAAGCACTAGCGGTCACATGTCAGTTTATGTCTGGATTACGTCTTTTCTGTTTCAGCAGTGCTGCGTGTATCTTCTTACCTATATTTCCTCATCCTACTCCTTTCCATTATTCCAGGTAACAGAGTCCTTTGCTTATGCTCCTCTTGGTCTTCAGCATGACATCTGAACAGACGTTTGTATGGGAATAAGGAGAAGTACTCCCACATTTCATAATTCTAAGCAGCACAGATAGTGGAATAAGAGCGTGCATGTCAGGCTCACAAAGGTTTTTCTTGATTATAGATGGAACAAGCAGGAGGACAACAGGGTGACTGCAGCAGCCCTCAGTATGCTGGTTTTGCTTTAAGGTGACAATTAAGTCTGAGTGTTGTATCCCCATGAAGAATATCATTTTAGGTCCACCCCTTCCATCTCCGTGTTTCATTTATGACACATATGATAATAACAGCAAAATCCTTTCTAGTTGTTTAAAGAAGACTCTTCTTGCTTAATTGTTTACACATGCCACCCTATCCATACCAACTTCTTTTGCTGATCTACTTCAGAAAATATCTACAGTGAGATTTTAACATCATTAGGGCAGAAAATCTTCTAAAATCTCTTATGTATTTTCAACATGATTAATCACAGTGGTGACAATCTAAAATGAACAGTATTAACTACTGCTAGGAAAAAATTAAGCCATGTGGAAATAAATGTATGTCAAAAAACTGAATTTATATTCTCACACAAAAATGGATGTTTAGGACATACAATACACAGATTAATCCAGCTGTAGTTGAAATATTGAGTGATTCACTCAATACTCCTGGGCAGTTTTAAAATGTTTTATTTATAATAATATAGTAGTCAAACCTAAAGCATGAGCTTCTAACAACAAACTAATGATGACAGCACAGACATTCATAGTGTATAAAAGTCAAAGACCAAATCATATTTTACTTGTAGTAACGACATAATTTTAATTACAGTAACTTGTGTACTAAGTGCACATGTAAATAGTACAAATGTTACTATAAGTGGTGTTGGATGGCACTATTTTTTATTGAATGTTTATTTACATTTCAAATGTTATCTCCTTTCCCAGTTACCCCTCTGCAAACCCCCTTCCCATTTCTTATTCTTCTGCTTCTATGAGGGTGCTCCCCTAACTACCCACCCACTTCCACTTCCCCTCCCTGGTTTTCCCCTATACTGGGGTATCGAGCCTTCACAGAACCAAGGGCTACCCCTCACACTGATGCTACATATGCAGGTAGAGCTACGGGTCCCTCCATGTGTACTCTTCGGTTGGTGGTTTAGTCCCTAGAAGCTCTGAAGGGTCTGGCTGGTTGATATTTTTATTCTTCCTATGGGATTGCAAATCTCTTCAGCTCCTTAAGCCCCCCTCCCACTACTAAAGCTATTGTTTATGCCTCAAAAGATTTCCTGAGATTGGTGCAAAATGAAAGACTCTCTTTTCTTAAGATGCCTTCTATTTCTAGTGAGCCCAATTTACACACCTTCTACTTGAGGAATATCACATAGTTCTTAGCAAAATTACAATCACTACTTCCTCTCTCTATATAAGACCCTGTTCAGCATACACCAGGGGTTCCTGGAATGTCTCTCCATGCAAATGAGACATTCCCAAAATGTTAAGCTCCATACAATGATTTACATTCACCCTGAACACCCCTTCCCACACTTCAAGGTTCATGTAGGCTTTCTTTACTTCAAATAAGGCACAGGCAGCTTTTCACTGAATTTTATCTAAGAGAGCTGTTTGATTGAATACCATCTAAAGAGCAGTAACATTGAAATCCTCAGAGAAGACCTTCTTCAGGCACTCACTGGACGAAGATCCTGCCAACCCACACATTCTGGACTCTGCTCCTGAGTGGGAAAGTGAAGCATAAAATGACAAAGGGGCACCTGCTCATGCACACAATTACACTATAAGTATTGTGAGTTGTCACTTCATAACAACACTGTAGCTAATAGGAGGACCACCAATAATAACCAAGCAATGCCCTATTTCTATTTTATAGAATGTAATACAAATTAATAAAAGTAGATCATGTACAGAATACAGTGAATATTTTCATATTCCACATTTATCATGGTTTTAGGAAATCGTATTTTTACTGCAGAGTATAAAGCATTAAGTTTAAGGTTTTATAAACACATTATTATGACGCAGAAAGAAATTAAAACTGATTATGTCTAGGGCAATTCTCACTGACATTAACCATCAAACAGAATATAAAGCTAATGTTGATATTAGTGGGTTGAGATGACGAACAAATTAGTCTGTGATTCAGACTATCTTAGTAATAATTAATAAGGCTTTGATAAGATGTGTGACTGTAAAATCAGCAAATTGCAACATGAATACCGTGGGAA